>NC_050175.1:46302257-46352257 GCF_008315115.2 Sander lucioperca | reverse complement strand
GATGTAAAGTTATTCTCTGTCAAAGTGACGTCAAAATGAATGGCAGTCAATGGGATGCTAACGGGAGGTGATGGCTTGGTAGCATCAAAATGGCGCCATAGGAGCTACGCTTTGTAGAGGCTTGCTGACCTCTTTAACAAGTTTACATCAACCATGGTAACACACTGCAGGACTAACGTGGGAGCGAGTCTTGGGGTTCATGTGGGGAAGATCTTGTTCAGCTGAAAGTTCAGGTTCAGAAAAAGGGGAGAAGGAGAGAGAGTTGGAGGAAAAAGGACAATGAGAAAGAAAAGCCTGAGGAGAGACACCCCCATTGTGTTTTGGCAGTCTTTCAACCCCATCTTTAGCCTGTAAGCTACACTTTTTCTCTGGTTAATAAAGCCTGAACATAAAAAAACTACCAGTTCCACTTCATGTGTCTCTTTGTAGTTTAGCTTATTTAAAGCTAATGTACTTACTAATTACTTGCTGTCTGGAGTTTTTACCTTCAATAAAAGCGTCAGCTAAATGACATGTAATAACAATATTCACTCATCGTGTCCTCATCATTTACCTAGCTAGCATGTAGAGCAGCGAGCGCTACAATTATAATCAAACTAAAAAAAAAAAAATCTAAAATTACAAAAAAATAAATAATTTGTGTTTTACAGTTTTCAGCGGTGATCCAGAATAAAAAATCTGCAGAATTTGGCGGACTGTTTTTATGCTCGGATTGGAGATGTGTTAACATTCTGACTTTCATTTTAATTATTTTAAAATATTTTGAAAACTCTGCGTCCACAGATTCCATGTGACCCTGGTTATATCATTACTAATAATTAGTAAACATTATAAATCATCATTTCATTGTTTCTTAACAGGTAAATAACTATTAAGTAAAGTCCCTTTAGTTAATAGTTAACAACATTCACTTGTCCATATTGCAGATTAACAGATTTAGTTGTGTGAGACAGACAGACAGACAGACAGACAGACAGTTGATCAGACAGACAGACAGTTGTTCACACAGACAGACAGACAGACAGTTGATCAGACAGAAAGACAGTTGTTCAGACAGACAGACAGTCTTACGGCCAGATGTGCGTCTCCTTCCTCTGTCTCTGTGTTGGCGTTCTAACCTCTGGTGGATTTGTGAGGACTATGGTTAACTGCTCCTCAGATCTCTGCAGGGTAAATCCAGACAGCTAGCTAGACTATCTGTCCCTCTGACTAAAACTACTTTTGAACGTCCACATGTTCCACCAAACCAGTTCCTTCCTGAGACTATTGAGCAGAGGCACGTCCGGAGCTTAGTCCCACCCAAGATGATTGTGATTGGTTTAAAGAAATGCCAATAAACCAGAGCACGTTGTCCTCCCATGCAGGAATGCTGAGTGGACTAGCCAGACCCTCCTCCACAGTGCTGTGGAGGAGGGTCTGGCTAGCGAGACGATCAGCTATCAATGTCCTGTTTATAATGTAAAGTGTTATCAAACAGCAGGATTTTTTTCAATTTTGACAGACTTACGTTTGCAGGCGGATGAAAGTGCATCAGTGTTCTCATCCGACATGTCGAAGGCTGTAAGGGAACAAACAGAGGGGCAGTTTGATTTACTGCAAAGCTTCAACACAACTCTTTTATTCAGCCGTAACTGACCCAACACCAGCTGAACGGATGTGTTTCTGAGTTTGATGAACACAGCACAGATTTACACAACAACCATGAAGAGAGAATAACAGAGATTATTTTCATTACCAATTCACCTGTAGATTACTTTCTCAATTCAATAAAAGTTCCAACCTCAAAATCTCAACATCTGACCTCCGACCAACGGTCCAAAGCAAGATGGATTCGACAGTAGTATGTACAGAGACAACAGTAGTTGTACAGAGCCAACAGTAAAGGAGTAGTATGTACAGAGACAACGGTAGAGAGTAGTATGTACAGAGACAACAGTAGAGAGTAGTATATACAGAGATAACAGTAGAGAGTAGTATGTAGAGAGAAAGCAGTAGAGAGTAGTATGTAGAGAGACAACGGTAGAGAGTAGTATGTACAGAGATAACGGTAGAGAGTAGTATATACAGAGATAACAGTAGAGAGTAGTATGTAGAGAGACAGCAGTAGAGAGTAGTATGTAGAGAGACAACAGTAGAGAGTAGTATGTACAGAGACAACAGTAGAGAGTAGTATGTACAGAGACAACAGTAGAGAGTAGTATGAAGATAGACAGCTGTAGAGAGTAGTATGTAGAGAGACAACAGTAGAGAGTAGTATGTAGGGAGACAACAGTAGAGAGTAGTATCTAGAGAGACAACAGTAGAGAGTAGTATGAAGATAGACAACAGTATTAAGTAGTATGTAGACAGACAACAGTAGAGAGTAGTATGTAGAGAATATGTAGAGAGACAACAGTAGAGAGTAGTATGTAGAGAGACAACAGTAGAGAGTAGTATGTAGAGAGACAACAGTAGAGAGTAGCCTAGTCAACATGTTTTCAGTCAGCAGCCAATAAACAACAAAAAGTTCATTAATTTGTCAAACTAGTCTATATATTGCCTCTCGATCGAGTTTTTGCAGCTGTAAACACAGCTAACTACAGTTTCATAAATATTGATTTTGATTCTTAGAGATAGTGTTAGTTTTGTGATATTGGAAGTGTAAAATAGTCTTTCTGGGAACTGTACCTGGATTGACTATCCCTCCATTCGTATGACCGTTAACTTTCTCTTTCTGGGGCTGAAACACAAAACAGCAGTCATAATCAGGCAGCAACAACACTTTTAGTTTTTTAGTTGGATTGATATTGACTTCATTGAGCTTTTAAAGGACAATTCCGGCACAAAATGAACCTAGGGGTTAATAACTAGTGCTGTCAAACGATTAAAATATTTAATCGCGATTAATCGCATTAATGTCATAGTTAACTCGCTATTAATCACAATTAATCGCACATTTTTATCTATTCTAAATGTCCCTTGATTTCTTTTCGTCCCATTATTTTTTCTTGACGAGGGGGCGGAGAATTTGCATCAGCGGTGTGCTTGGCCATGGGCTGTGTGCTCGGCCATCGGCTGTGTGCTCGGCCGATGCTCGGCCATCGGCCGTGTGCTCGGCCATCGGCCGTGAGCTCGGCCATCGGCCGTGAGCTCGGCCATCGGCCGTGTGCTCGGCCATCAGCCGTGTGCTCGGCCATCAGCCGTGTGCTCGGCCATCAGCTGTGTGCTTGGCCATCAAGTGGTATTTCAGACTGGACGTGCTACGATGATAGCTCAGTTCACAACGACAAAACACACAGATCACTTTGGTCTTGTCAATGGAACCATTTGGCAGCTTTTTAAAAGTAAACTTTCCATTCAGAATCTTATTGGCATCCATTTCGGCGTCTCGCGCTCGCCATCCACTCAAAACGTAACGTTAGCCTACTACTCTTTGGCCGGCAAGCAAAAAAAAACAAGTGTGTGCGGCGTGCCTGTTGTTGTGTGTCCGGTCTAGCTAGATCCGGTGTGGTGTTGTAGTTTTTCTAACATTAATAGTTGTTGCAACAGCATGTGAAAAAAACTACAAAGTTTGCTAGGCCAAAAAGAACGTTAAACTCGCGATAAAAAAACTGACGCCGTTAAAATGGGTTTGCATTAATGCCGTTAATAACGCGTCTAACTGACAGCGCTATTATTAACATATGTGAACCGAGTGGACCGTTCTCTGGGATCTGTTTTCATGCTAATCGAATGTGTCTCTAGCTTGAAACAAGCTACCGCTAACCAGTGATTAGCTGCTAACGCTAGCCTTCGGGGCCCTTGGTAAATCACTATTTCTACACCACTAACAAGACTCAAAATATCACCACACTTCCACCGTAGCATAATGAGGGTCCCTACATGTAAACCCAAGCATCGAGAACGTTTTAAGTGTACAGACAGTTTATTACAAAGATAGATTATGAAGACCATCATAATGATCGAACCACGAACGCTGTGCAGCCAGTAACTAGTAACATAGCTCAAACACAGCATTCTTGGTTGTCTGTACACTTACAAAGTTCTCAATGCTTGTGTTTACATGTAGGGTGATATTTTGAGCCTTGTTAGTGGTGTAGAGATATGGTGCTTTTCCATTACATGGTACCTGCTCGACTCGCCTCGACTCTACTCGCCTTTTTTGGTTTTCCATTACGAAAAATAGTCCCTGGTTCCTGCTAACAGGTACATTTTTTAGTATCACCTCTGTCAAGGTTCCCAGCGAGCTGAGGCGATACCAAAAGATGACGTGAAAGCGTCAGACGGGGTGTCCTGAACAAACCCACCATTTTTAAATAGTTTAGCCAGCTGTGGGTTTTTTTGCTGCCTCCAGCTTAATTTGACCTTCCACGTTCTGTGTGTGTCGCGTTAGGTCACGGCAGTTTCCTGCGGCGCCGTTATGACCAGCCACGCTGAGGCAGTACTAAAATGTGCAATGGAAAACGGACGCACAGTGCGTCGAGTCGAGGCGAGCAGGTACTATGTAATGGAAAAGTGCCCAGAAAGCTAGCGTTAGCAGCTAATCACTGGTTGGCAGAGCTTGTTTAAAGCTAGAGACACATTCGATTAGCATGAAAACATGTCCCAGAGAACGGTCGACTCGGTACACATAGTTATTAACCCCTAGGGGCATTTTGCGCCAGAATGGTCCTTTAACTCTCTGGGGTCGACAGCTCCGTCGGCAAGATCGAAATAAATCTGTCATGTATTTATATTTGGAGTTTGATTGGAGATATAGTAGTTCAGAATGTTGTTTGGGTTGCTCATGTGTTACAAAGATCATATTCCTGTTGCTTTTTCTCTTTTTAATAAGACAACAAAATCATCCTCACTGCTTCCACACTCTTTTTGTATTGTTTTGCAAAATCTTGAAAGGTTGTGAAAGGTTTCTGTGTGTGAAGAATTTTTTTTAGGATGACTCAAAACATAGTTTTTCTCTCTTTCCATTGCAAATAAAAAAGGTTTTTCTTAAAACAAGATTGATTTCATGAGGACTTGTGTCTTCTACCAACACAGTCTCATGGCAGTTCTCACACATACACACAGACACATATGGTGCTAAAAAGTCTCAAAAGTATTTGCAACTTGAAAAACACAATTCACAAATGAATACAGAGTGATTTGTATTCATAAATCTGTATCTGTGCCTCTACTTTGTGAATTGTGAAACACAATGCGAACTGCCGTGAGACTGGGTTGCTTCTACAGAAGCGGAAACTTTGGTTCAGACATTATGGCTAATAATCAAAACCCTTCTGGAGAAAATGAACAGGTGTTTACTTGAGGAACCACACTGATGAGCTCTATAGCGGCTGGCTCAGCCAGGTGTGTGGTGATGATGTCAGCGTAGTGTCCCTTCGCCTTCATCAGCTCCACGTGACTTCCTGTTTCCAGGACCGCTCCATCCTTCAGAACCAGAACCTCATCACAGAACTCCAGGTACTGACACACACACACAGACACACACACACACACACACACACACACACACACACACACACACACAACACACACACACACACACACACACACACACACACACACACACCAGTTTTAACATAGTGAGTAACCAGTATAAACTAACCTGTAACTGGTGAGTGACCAGTATAAACTAACCTGTAACTGGTGAGTAACCAGTATGAACTAACCTGTAACTGGTGAGTAACCAGTATGAACTAACCTTTAACTGGTGAGTAACCAGTATAAACTAACCTGTAACTGGTGAGTAACCAGTATAAACTAACCTGTAACTGGTGAGTGACCAGTATGAACTAACCTGGGAAACCGTATAACTAAAGGTGACGGTAGGACCAGTATAAACTAACCTGTAACTGGTAAGTGACCAGTATAAACTAACCTGTAACTGGTGAGTGACCGGTATGAACTAACCTGTAACTAGTGAGTGACCGGTATGAACTAACCTGTAACTGGTGAGTGACCGGTATAAACTAACATGTAACTGGTGAATAACCGGTATAAACTAACCTGTAAATGGTGAATGACCGGTATAAACTAACCTGTAACTGGTGAGTGACCGGTATAAACTAACCTGTAACTGGTGAGTGACCGGTATAAACTAACCTGTAACTAGTGAGTAACCGGTATAAACTAACCTGTAACTGGTGAGTGACCGGTATAAACTAACCTGTAACTGGTGAGTGACCGGTATAAACTAACCTGTAACTGGTGAGTGACCGGTATAAACTAACCTGTAAATGGTGAGTGACCGGTATAAACTAACCTGTAACTGGTGAGTGACCGGTATAAACAAACCTGTAACTGGTGAGTGACCGGTATAAACTAACCTGTAACTGGTGAGTGACCGGTATAAACTAACCTGTAACTGGTGAGTGACCGGTATAAACTAACCTGTAACTGGTGAGTAACCAGTATAAACTAACCTGTAACTGGTGAGTAACCGGTATAAACTAACCTGTAACTGGTGAGTGACCGGTATAAACTAACCTGTAACTGGTGAGTAACCAGTATAAACTAACCTGTAACTGGTGAGTGACCGGTATAAACAAACCTGTAACTGGTGAGTGACCGGTATAAACTAACCTGTAACTGGTGAGTGACCGGTATAAACTAACCTGTAACTGGTGAGTAACCAGTATAAACTAACCTGTAACTGGTGAGTAACCAGTATAAACTAACCTGTAACTGGTGAGTAACCAGTATAATGGACTTCCCCAGCAGCTCTTTCTTGATGCATTGCTCGAAGATGTGTTTTCCAACGTGAGCATCGACGGCGGACAGTGGGTCGTCCAGCAGGTAGATGTCTCGGTTGGAGTAGACGGCTCGGGCCAGACTCACCCTCTGTTTCTGCCCCCCCGACAGGTTCACCCCCTCCTCTCCTAACTGAAAACACACGCACACACACACACACACACACACACACACACACACACACACACACACACACACACACACACACACACACACACACGGTTGTACTGGTGTTTAAATGATTATAAAGAGATAGACCTTTTAGTTAAAGAGTTAGATCATTTTTGTTTAACATTAAACAGCCCCAAAATCTTCGTCACCAAACCCACCAGACTCCATGTAAATAATCCATACTTTTATCATCGTAAAACACACTTCATTCAAAGTGGACAGACACTAAATAAAACTATCAAAAGCCGTCTTGGTTCATCTTTCTACTGTTCAACAATCACCACTCTGGTTTGGTTGAAATAAACCCTTAATTCACCCATTTACATGTGGAAATATGCTGGCTCTATACACGCTAAAAGTCCTGATTATTTACATGGAGTCTGGTGGGTTTGGTGATGGTGGTTTCATGTTAAACTAAAAGGATCTTACTCTTTAACTAAAAGTTCTGTCTCTGTAAGGATCCTTTCCATAATGTTGTCAGACACTTAGAATAATAATCTGAGTCTGTCTGCGGCTAAAAACAACACTTTTAGTAGAAGCTAACTAACACTGAACATTTGTCCTATAGGGTTATATTGCAGCCCGGTTCAGGGCTGCAGGTTACAGCATTATCGCTCAATACTGGACGATTCTCAGAGATCAGTACCTTAGACACTAATACATGGGAAAATAAAAAACCAACATGTTCTCTCTAACATAGACTAGACTGTAGATGATTGCTTGAGTTTCTCACCAGCGTCTGATCACCGTGTGGCAGGATTTTGAGGTCGTCCTCCAGGCAGCAGCAGCTCAGGACTCGGTTGTACCTGCGGAGCATCAACACGTCACCACACAGATCAGCTGACACTTTTTCTCTGGAGGAGAGTTATCTACCTGGAGTGGTCCAGAGGTTCCCCCATCAGGATGTTGTCCCGCACTGTCCCGTAGAAGATCCAGGCCTGCTGAGCAGCATAAGCAATTGATCCTTGCACCGAGACCGATCCGTGCTGTAGGTTCAACTGACAGACAGAGAGACAGACAGGAAGCAGACAGTCAGGAAGCAGACAGACAGGTGAACAGGATGCAGACAGACAGGTGAACCGAATGCAGACAGACAGGTGAACTCACCTGTTCTAACAAACTGCAGATCAGTGACGTCTTCCCGTTTCCAACAGTCCCACACACAGCGAGCAGTCTGCCCTGCAAGACACAGCATCAGTTAGAGACACCAACATATGACACAGACACACACACATACACACACACACACACACACACACACACACACACACAAACACACGCACACACACACACACACACACACACACACACACACACACACACACACATACACAAGAAAAGGGTCAAGGCAAGAAGTTGGTCGGATCAGCCCACTAATGAACAGAAACTACAAACTCAGCAGTGACTCTGGGTCTCATGGCAACAGGGACACTGGGAGTCTTTGGGCAGAGGAGACTCTGGGTCATTGGACAGAGGAGACTCTGGGTCTTTGGGCAGAGGAGACTCTGGGTCTTTGGGCAGAGGAGACTCTGGGTCTTTGGGCAGAGGAGACTCTGGGTCATTGGGCAGAGGAGACTCTGGGTCTTTGGGCAGAGGAGACTCTGGGTCTTTGGGCAGAGGAGACTCTGGGTCTTAGGGCAGAGGAGACTCTGGGTCATTTGGCAGAGGAGACTGTGGGTCTCTGGACAGAGGAGACTCTGAGTCTTTGGGCAGAGGAGACTCTGGGTCTTTGGGCAGAGGAGACTCTGGGTCTTTGGGCAGAGGAGACTCTGGGTCTCTGGGCAGTGGGGACTCTGGGTCTTTGGGCAGAGGAGACTCTGGGTCTCTGGGCAGAGGAGACTCTGAGTCTTTGGGCAGAGGAGACTCTGGGTCTTTGGGCAGAGGAGACTCTGGGTCATAGGGCAGAGGAGACTCTGGGTCATAGGGCAGAGGAGACTCTGGGTCATAGGGCAGAGGAGACTCTGGGTCTTTGGGCAGAGAAGACTCTGGGTCTTTGGGCAGAGGAGACTCTGGGTCTCTGGGCAGAGGAGACTTTGGGCACATGTGTGACTTACTCCCAACTCTGGTGTCAGAGCCATATCGACCACTTCCCCCTTCATGGCCTCCATGGGTCCCAGGGAAGAGGGCCAGGCGGGTCCCCACAAAGGACTGCTGGCTGTCGGCGACACTCCCTGTCCATGGTGCTAGCCGGTTAGATAACTAATTAGAGTATCTCAGCTCACCTAGAACTGGTGTGCGGAGGTTACCTAATCTGCAGTATCCTCTGTCTTTTTCTCTCATCTGTTCTGGATGTCTCCACAGGCACACCAAGGTTTAGTTTGGTTATGTTGTCCTAGGTTTGCCTTTTGCTATGTTTACACATTACTACTCCAACACACACTCACCTCTGTCACTCATGCACCACTTACTGCACTGATTTCCAGATCCCATTTTGTACATAGTTAATTTGGTTATTTAATTTGGTCTTATTTGGTTCAACTTGATTTAATAAAGTCTTGTTTAAACATCTAACATGGCGTTGTCTCCCTATGTGGTTCTGAGACTACTCCTCTTTCAGCTTAGGATGCTGCTTGGATAACCCAGGAAGCATCATTAAAAGCGTAGCCACCTTTGCCAAGCTAACTGTATTTCCATTTGTTGCAATAAATGGTTAAATCTCTGACTGACTGAACAACATGTAAACACTAGGTCTCATCAGGTTTACCTTGTGCAGAGTGAAGGAGACGTTCCTCAGGACGGGCATCCCTTCAGCACCTCTGGCTTCGGACACCAGGTTGTCCCTGTCCTCTGTGTCGGGGGGGTGGAGTGGTTTGGTCCAGGACAGTGTGGCATTCGCCATGACGACGACCGCCAATGGGCTGCTGGTGCTGTGGTTGATGTACGGCTCTGTATTCTCTGTCAGCAGTAACCTCTGCAACACACACACACACACAGACAGAGATTTTAAATATTCTTTGTCTCTCAAAGTTTCCAGCCAGACTGTCGGAGAAGTTCAGGAGAGACAAAGTGTAAGTTACCTTGAGGCGAGCCGCAGACACAGCAGCTTCAGCAAGGAAACTGACACAAGGGGGCAACGATGACAGAATAAACCTCACGCTGTTCAGGAGGGTGACGAAAGGAAAAGCCTAATGAAGAAACAAAGAGTGAGGCCTCAGCACAAACCATAAAGAACCAGGAAGGCCACTCAGATTCTCCAGCTCTTCTCTTTGAGCTCTTTCACAAAGGAGAACAAAAGTTTTAAAGAGACTGTCCTCCCCCGAAAAATGTTCCCAGACATCGTTTGTTCCAGCATCATTCTGACCTATATTTAGGTTTCTAATGGCTGCCCCCTCTAGTGGCCGTAGTTGTTCTGACTGGAGAAAATCAGGAAGTAAGGTGATGAAGAATAAGAGCGCCAAATGTCCTGGCAAGGAGGCAGGTTGGGGGCTAACGTGGATGGCTAGCAGAGAGGGATAAAGAAAAGGGTCTTTTGAATGGCAAGTTGATTTTCAAAACCCTTTCAGATGATTCTCTCAACAATATTAAAGTTCTTGAGGCATTCCCAGCTCCCTTTTTTTTTCATCGTCTTTTCGTTGTGAAGAAAAGAGAGCTGAGTTAGACGGCAAAGCTCTCAATCTACCGGTCAGTTTCTGTTCCTACCTCACCTATGGTCATGAAGGCTGGGTCATGACCGAAATGGGTTTCCTCAGGAGGGTGGCTGGCATCTCCCTTAGAGATAGGGTGAGAAGCGCAGGCATCTGTGAGGAGCTCGGAGTAGAGCCACTGCTCCTTCGCGTCGAAAGCAACCAGTTGAGGTGGTTCGGGCATCTGGTAAGGATGCCCCCTGGGTGCCTCCCTAGGAGGTGTTCCAGGCACGTCCAGCTGGGAGGAGGCCTCGGGGAAGACCATAGACTAGGTGGAGGCACGTGCAGCTGGGAGGAGGCCTTGAGGAAGACCCAAGACTAGGTGGAGGCACGTCCAGCTGGGAGGAGGTCTCAGAGAAGACCCAGGACTAGGTGGAGGCACGTCCAGCTGGGAGGAGGCCTCGGGGAATACCCAGGACTAGGTGGAGGGACGTCCAGCTGGGAGGAGGCCTCGGGGAAGACCCAGACTAGGTGGAGGCACGTCGAGCTGGGAGGAGGCCTCGGGGAAGACCCAGGACTAGGTGGAGGGATTATATCTCTAACCTGGCCTGGGAACGCCTCGGGATCCCCCAGTCGGAGCTGGTTAATTTGGCTCAGGAAAGGAAAGTTTGGGGGCCCCTGCTGGAGCTGTTGCCCCCGCAACCAGACCCGGATAAGCGCACGAAGATGGATGGATGGATGGATGGATGGATGGAGGCATTCCCAGGCCAGGGTGGAGGTATAATATCTCTCTACCTACTACTGGGTCTTTTTCCAAGGCCTTCTCCCTTGGGAAGCACCCAGGGGGCATGCTAACCAGATGCTGAACCACAACTGGTTCCTTTCAGCGGCTCTACTTTAAGTTCCTCACGGATGACTGAGCTTCTCACCCTATCTCTAAAGGAGACGCCAGCCACTCTCGTGAGGAAACACATTTCGGCCGCTTGTACCCTGGATCACGTTCTTTCAGTTATGATCCAGCCTTCATGACAATAGGTGAGGGTAGGAACAAAGATTGACCGGTAGATCGAGAACATTGCCTTACAACTCAGATCTATTTTCGTCACAACGGTGAGGTAAATCGATTCTCCAGCCAATCTCCCGTTGTCCCCTCACTGGTGAACAAGACCACGAGGTACTTGAACTCCTTCACTTGGGGGAAAGACTACCCAAAGTAGTCAATCCATCGGTGTCCTGCTGAAAACCATGGCCTCAGATTTAAAGGTGCTAATTCTCATCTTGAGCGTTGAAGACTTTAGAACAGATTAAAAAAACGTGTGAATAACCACAAGTTAACTAAAGACAATCATGAGATTAAGCACACTTAAATATTTTAATCCACTGACAGCTCTAGAATATGAATAATAATATGAATGTTTCAGTGTTCCTCACGGTGCTGGTGCTGAGAGGTAAACCCAGCCAGGTGTGAACGGTGTAGGTGACCATGATGGCGATGATTGGGACAAGAGGGCTGATGGTCGCACTGAAGTTCTGGATCAGAGCAGCTTTATCCAACATCCTCCTCTCTAACGTCCTAATGTCTGACACACACAGACACACACACACACACACACACACACACACACACACACACACACACACACACACACACACACACACAAACAAACACACACACACACAGACACAAACACACACAGACGCACACACACATACACACACAAACAAACACACTGTCATCATCGTCACCAGTGTGTAACAAACAGCAATAATCAGCAGACTTGAGCCGTGCACCCCGAACAATCATTAAGTCTGCAATTTGGCGTCTCCATGGTAATAAACGGCTGGTTAGAGCCAAAGACAGAAGGCCTAACGTTACATGTCTCATCAATAAACACACCTGGGAATCTTTTTACCTGTGACATTCTTGTAGAAGGACTCCTCCCACACATACATCTTGATGAGTTTGATGCAGCTGAGGACCTCGTTGATGGAGCGGACTCGGCTGTCTGTGATCTCCCCAGCCTTTTTCTGGAACCGATTAATGAGCCTGGCAGACACAAACTGAAACACAGAAACACCATGTTCACACTCTCAGGCTCCAAACTACGTTTGGAGACAAAAATGACCTCTCTCCACCAGGGTTCAACTTTAAGCTTAGTTCTGTTCCTCAACACATGTAACGTTTTCTTAGCACACACACACACACACACACACACACACACACACACACACACACACACACACTGGGCATGTGCGTGTCGGTGTCAACAGGAAGCAGATTGTCTGATGTTACTCTGCTGTTGAAAATCATGGATGTAATTTTTAGGGCCTGAGCGCCGACAGCGGTGAAGGCCCTATTTAATTAAATTCAATTTTATTTATAGTATCAAATCATAACAGGAGTTATCTCGAGACACTTTAAAGATAGAGCAGGTCTAGACCACACTCTATAATTTACAAAGACCCAACAATTCCAGTAATTCCCCCAAGAGCAAGCATTTAGTGAGACAGTGAAACTGAAGAAATTCTTTTCTGCAAATGAATCGCCTTTTTGAGGGGCTTAACATACTCAAAATTTCACCAAAATTGGCGGTCACATCAAGTCTGGTGTAAGTTTACGTATTTTAAGGTTTTCAGGAATAGGCGCACAAAAATGGTTCGCTAGCGCCCCCTAAAAAACAGCCCCTGCAGTACGTTATATGTAGACGCACAAAATCTGGTACCCATATGTAACATGTCAAGACGTACAAAAAAGCTTATTGGAGCCATACCCTAAACCCAACAGGAAGTCCGCTATTTTGAATAGAAAGTTGTTTTTGGCCATTTCCACGTCATACTTTGACAAACTCCTCCTAGAGATTTTATCCGATCGACTTCCAATTTGGTCTGTACCATCTTAAGACCTTAGAGATGAAACGTTATTAAAAGAAAAACTTTTCGTCATAGGGCGTGGCCGTGGCAGGGCGGCCATTTTGTGCATTTCGCCATACGAAACAGGAAGTGGGTTTAACTTGACTGTACATTGCCCAATCAGCTAACAAACGTCAGTATTCATAAGAGTCCAGCCCTGAGGACATCTATAGACAAATATTTACTCATATCCATAAGCCATGCCCCCTTTAATAACTAATGACCCGTTTGATGTACACTATTGTGTGAGGTATCATTGAATTCATCAGAGAGTTCCTTTTTTCATTGGTGACGATGTGCAGTGTCTGAGTGATGCGCAAATGCACGGTCGCAAGGAGCGGCGTCAGCCAGTAATCTCGATGTGCAAGGAGGTGCAAGGGCCCGTCCAACGCTGCTTGCAGCTTTAATTGTTGTTGTTTTTTGTTCTGTTAAAAATCTGCAGAAAATTCTGCACCCCACTGATTATTGTATCTTCGATTTTAAAAGCCACCTGCCACAGTTAACTTCAGGCCCTGTGAAGAAACGAAATTAAACAAAAGGAGCTAATCACATCTCTCAAACTGTTCTCTCTCTCTGTCAGAAGTGTGTCCACAAACCTGGAGGACGATGAAGACGAGAAAGATGAAGATGCCGATGAGAGCAGTGTAGTCGAGGATGTGGCAGGAGTATGCAGCGCACATGATCAACAGGAGGGGGGAGGGCAGCAAAGTCGGGCACCACCGGACGGCTTCAAACAGCTTGTAGCTGTCACTGGTCAAAACATTCACCATCTGAGAGACAGACAGACAGACAAGAAAGTTAGAGACAGACAGACAGTTAGACAGACAGACAGACAGACAGACAGACAGACAGACAAGAAAGTTAGAGACAGACAGACAGTTAGACAGACAGACAGACAGACAGACAGACAGACAGACAAGAAAGTTAGAGACAGCCAGACAGTTAGACAGACAGACAGACAGACAGACAGACAGACAGACAGACAGACAGACAAGAAAGTTAGAGACAGACAGACAGTTAGACAGACAGACAGACAGACAAGAAAGTTAGAGACAGACAGACAGTTAGACAGACAGACAGACAGACAGACAAGAAAGTTAGAGACAGACAGACACACACACACACACACACACACACACACACACAGAAAGTTAGATACAGACAGACAGACAGACAAGAAAGTTAGAGACAGACAGACAGACAGACAGACAGACAGACACACACACACACACACACACACACACACACACACACACACACAGAAAGTTAGATACAGACAGACAGACAGACAGAAAGTTAGAGACAGACATTTCAGTATTTCCTGCCACTTGGGGGCGTTAATTTATGAAAAGCTCCTGTGGGTTGGACTAGAAGGGGGGCAACAAACCACCCATATCATTGGAGGACTTGGAGGGGGGGTTGTCCTACCTGTCCCACAGAGACTTCGCTGTGCGTCCTCAGAGTGATGATCTTGCGGAAGCCCAGCATGCAGAAACCTGTTTTCATCCTGATTCCTGTCCGTAAGCCGATGGCCCAAAACAGAGTCCTAGAGCTGATCCTTAAGAGGTCCATAAAGGCCAGACCCAAACACAGACCCAAGCCCCCCCAAACTGAGAATGACTCCGGTTTGAGGATGTAGAGGATGATCTCACGGACCAGGATTCCCTGAGAGGACACACAAAGATATTACTGTTGATGGGTTAAAGTATTTTTTATAATCACACAGCTCAAATCAAGCAATCTGATTTGTTTACAGCAATGATATAATAAACACATACAACAGCTGCAACATCTAATTTCTTTGCACATTAAATATCACTCTGAGAAAACCATAGAGGGTACTACTGTTGTCTCTCTACATACTACTCTCTACTGTTGTCTCTGTACATACTACTCTCTACCGTTATCTCTGTACATACTACTCTCTACCGTTGGCTCTCTACATACTACTCTCTACTGTTGTCTCTCTACTGTTGTCTCTCTACATACTAATCTCTACTGTTGTCTCTCTACATACTACTCTCTACTGTTGTCTCTCTACATACTACTCTCTACTGTTGTCTCTCTACATACTAATCTCTACTGTTGTCTCTCTACATACTACTCTCTACTGTTGTCTCTCTACTGTTGTCTCTCTACATACTACTCTCTACTGATGTCTCTCTACATACTACTCTCTACTGTTGTCTCTCTACATACTACTCTCTACTCTTGTCTCTACATACTACTCTCTACTGTTGTCTCTCTACATACTACTCTCTACTGGTGTCTCTCTACATACTACTCTCTACTGTTGTCTCTCTACTGTTGTCTCTCTACATACTACTCTCTACTGTTGTCTCTCTAATGTTGTCTCTCTACATACTACTCTCTACTGTTGTCTCTCTACTGTTGTCTCTCTACATACAACTCTCTAATGTTGTCTCTCTACATACTACTCTCTACTGTTGTCTCTCTACTGTTGTCTCTCTACTCTTGTCTCTCTTCATACTACTCTACTGTTGTCTCTCTACTGTTGTCTCTCTACATACTACTCTCTACTGTTGTCTCTCTACTGTTGTCTCTCTTCATACTACTCTACTGTTGTCTCTCTACTGTTGTCTCTCTTCATACTACTCTCTACTGTTGTCTCTCTACTGATGTCTCTCTACATACTACTCTCTACTGTTGTCTCTATACATATTACTCTCTACTCTTGTCTCTACATACTACTCTCTACTGTTGTCTCTCTACTGTTGTCTCTCTACTGTTGTCTCTCTACTGTTGTCTCTCTACATACTACTCTCTACTGTTGTCTCTCTACTGTTGTCTCTCTACATACTACTCTCTACTGTTGTCTCTCTACATACTACTCTCTACTGGTGTCTCTCTACATACTACTCTCTACTGTTGTCTCTCTACTGTTGTCTCTCTACATACTACTCTCTACTGGTGTCTCTCTACATACTACTCTCTACTGTTGTCTCTCTACTGTTGTCTCTCTACATACTACTCTCTACTGTTGTCTCTACTGTTGTCTCTCTACATACTACTCTCTACTGTTGTCTCTACTGTTGTCTCTCTACATACTACTCTCTACTGTTGTCTCTCTACTGTTGTCTCTCTACATACTACTCTCTACTGTTGTCTCTCTACATACTACTCTCTACTGGTGTCTCTCTACATACTACTCTCTACTGTTGTCTCTCTACTGTTGTCTCTCTACATACTACTCTCTACTGGTGTCTCTCTACATACTACTCTCTACTGTTGTCTCTCTACTGGTGTCTCTCTACATACTACTCTCTACTGTTGTCTCTCTACTGTTGTCTCTCTACATACTACTCTCTACTGGTGTCTCTCTACATACTACTCTCTACTGTTGTCTCTCTAATGTTGTCTCTCTACATACTACTCTCTACTGTTGTCTCTACTGTTGTCTCTCTACTGTTGTCTGTCTACATACTACTCTCTACTGTTGTCTCTCTACTCTTGTCTCTCTTCATACTACTCTACTGTTGTCTCTCTACTGTTGTCTCTCTACATACTACTCTCTACTGTTGTCTCTCTACTGTTGTCTCTCTTCATACTACTCTACTGTTGTCTCTCTACTGTTGTCTCTCTTCATACTACTCTCTACTGTTGTCTCTCTACTGTTGTCTGTCTACATACTACTCTACTGTTGTCTCTCTACTGTTGTCTCTCTTCATACTACTCTACTGTTGTCTCTCTACTGTTGTCTCTCTTCATACTACTCTACTGTTGTCTCTCTACTGTTGTCTCTCTTCATACTACTCTCTACTGTTGTCTCTCTACTGTTGTCTCTCTTCATACTACTCTACTGTTGTCTCTCTACTGTTGTCTCTCTTCATACTACTCTCTACTGTTGTCTCTCTTCATACTACTCTCTACTGTTGTCTCTCTACTGATGTCTCTCTACATACTACTCTCTACTGTTGTCCCTATACATATTACTCTCTACTCTTGTCTCTACATACTACTCTCTACTGTTGTCTCTCTACATACTACTCTCTACTGTTGTCTCTCTACTGTTGTCTCTCTTCATACTACTCTACTGTTGTCTCTCTACTGTTGTCTCTCTTCATACTACTCTCTACTGTTGTCTCTCTTCATACTACTCTCTACTGTTGTCTCTCTACTGATGTCTCTCTACATACTACTCTCTACTGTTGTCTCTATACATATTACTCTCTACTCTTGTCTCTACATACTACTCTCTACTGTTGTCTCTCTACATACTACTCTCTACTGTTGTCTCTCTACTGTTGTCTCTCTACATACTACTCTCTACTGTTGTCTCTCTACATACTACTCTCTACTGTTGTCTCTCTTCATACTACTCTCTACTGCTGTCTCTCTTCATACTACTCTCTACTGTTGTCTCTCTACATACTACTCTCTACTGTTGTCTCTCTACATACTACTCTCTACTGTTGTCTCTCTACATACTACTCTACTGTTGTCTCTACTGTTGTCTCTTCATACTACTCTCTACTGCTGTCTCTCTACTGTTGTCTCTCTACATACTACTCTCTACTGTTGTCTCTCTACTGTGTCTCTCTACATACTACTCTCTACTGTTGTCTCTCTACTGTTGTCTCTCTACATACTACTCTCTACTGTTGTCTCTCTACTGTTGTCTCTCTACATACTACTCTCTACTGTTGTCTCTCTACATACTACTCTCTACTGTTGTCTCTCTACTGTTGTCTCTCTTCATACTACTCTCTACTGCTGTCTCTCTACTGTTGTCTCTCTACATACTACTCTCTACTGTTGTCTCTCTACTGTTGTCTCTCTACATACTACTCTCTACTGTTGTCTCTCTACTGTTGTCTCTCTACATACTACTCTCTACTGTTGTCTCTCTACTGTTGTCTCTCTACATACTACTCTCTACTCTTGTCTCTCTACTGTTGTCTCTCTACATACTACTCTCTAGGACTCAGTAGGACACATTAAAATGAAAAAACACTTTCCTTTTTTGATAGGATTTTAAAAAAGGTGATGTAACGTAACATGACTCACTGAAGAGCAGAACAGCGCCACCATGAAGACTACGGAGATGGCGACGACCAGCAGCAGCCGGTTTCTCTGGAAACGAAGCAACACTCGAATCAGAGACGCTTTCTGCAGGCCGACCGCACGCACTTCCTGTTCCCACAGCTTCTGCAACCTGCACAAAGAAACACACGGAGACACACAGAGACACACAGAGACACACAGAGAAACACACAGAGACACACAGAAACACAGAGAGAGTAGACATACGGAGACACACAGAAACACACAGAAACACACGGAGACACACGGAGACACAGAAACACACAGAGACACAGAAACACACGGAGACACACAGAGACACACAGAGACACAGAAACACACAGAGAAACACGGAGACACACAGAGACACATAGAAACACACAGAGACAAACAGAAACACACAGAGACACAGAGACACACAGAGACACACAGAGACACACGGAGACACACAGAGACACACGGAGACACACCGAGACACAGAAACATACAGAAACACACGGAGACACACGGAGACACACGGAGACACACAGAGACACAGAGACACAGAGACACACAGAGACACACAGAGACACAGAAACACACAGAGACACACGGAGACATACAGAGACAAACAGAAACACACAGAGACACAGAGACACAGAGACACACAGAGACACACAGAGACACAGAAACACACAGAGACACACGGAGACATACAGAGACAAACAGAAACACACAGAGACACAGAGACACACAGAGACACACAGAGAGTAGACACAGAGAAACACACAGAGACACAGAGAGAGTAGACATACGGAGACACACAGAAACACACAGAAACACACGGAGACACACGGAGACACAGAAACACACAGAGACACAGAAACACACGGAGACACACAGAGACACACAGAGACACAGAAACACACAGAGACACAGAGACACACAGAGACACACAGAGACACACGGAGACACACAGAGACACACGGAGACACACGGAGACACAGAAACACACAGAGACCCACGGAGACACACGGAGACACACAGAGACACAGAAACATACAGAAACACACGGAGACATACAGAGACAAACAGAAACACACAGAGACACAGAGACACACAGAGACACACAGAAACACACAGAGACACAGAAACACACAGAGACACACGGAGACACACAGAGACACAGAAACACACAGAGACACACAGAGAGTAGACACAGAAAAACACACAGAGACACAGAGAGAGTAGACATACGGAGACACACAGAAACACACAGAAACACACGGAGACACACGGAGACACAGAAACACACAGAGACACAGAAACACACGGAGACACACAGAGACACAGAAACACACAGAGACACAGAAACACACAGAGACACACGGAGACACACAGAGACACATAGAAACACACAGAGATAAACAGAAACACACAGAGACACAGAGACACACAGAGACACACAGAGACACACGGAGACACACAGAGACACACAGAGACACACGGAGACACACGGAGACACAGAAACACACAGAGACCCACGGAGACACACGGAGACACACAGAGACACAGAAACATACAGAAACACACGGAGACATACAGAGACAAACAGAAACACACAGAGACACAGAGACACACAGAGACACACAGAAACACACAGAGACACAGAAACACACAGAGACACACGGAGACACACAGAGACACAGAAACACACAGAGACACACAGAGAGTAGACACAGAAAAACACACAGAGACACAGAGAGAGTAGACATACGGAGACACACAGAAACACACAGAAACACACGGAGACACACGGAGACACAGAAACACACAGAGACACAGAAACACACGGAGACACACAGAGACACAGAAACACACAGAGACACAGAAACACACAGAGACACACGGAGACACACAGAGACACATAGAAACACACAGAGATAAACAGAAACACACAGAGACACAGAGACACACAGAGACACACAGAGACACACGGAGACACACAGAGACACACGGAGACACACGGAGACACAGAAACACACAGAGACCCACGGAGACACACGGAGACACACAGAGACACAGAAACATACAGAAACACACGGAGACATACAGAGACAAACAGAAACACACAGAGACACAGAGACACACAGAGACACACAGAAACACACAGAGACACAGAAACACACAGAGACACACGGAGACACACAGAGACACAGAAACACACAGAGACACACAGAGACACACGGAGACACACGGAGACACAGAAACACACAGAGACACAGAAACACACAGAGACACACGGAGACACACAGAGACACATAGAAACACACAGAGATAAACAGAAACACACAGAGACACAGAGACACACAGAGACACACAGAGACACACGGAGACACACGGAGACACACAGAGACACACGGAGACACAGAAACACACAGAGACCCACGGAGACACACGGAGACACACAGAGACACAGAAACATACAGAAACACACGGAGACATACAGAGACAAACAGAAACACACAGAGACACAGAGACACACAGAGACACACAGAAACACACAGAGACACAGAAACACACAGAGACACACGGAGACACACCGAGACACAGAAACATACAGAAACACACAGAGAGTAGACACAGAAAAACACACAGAGACACAGAGAGAGTAGACATACGGAGACACACAGAAACACACAGAGACACACAGAGACACACGGAGACACACCGAGACACAGAAACATACAGAAACACACGGAGACACACGGAGACACACGGAGACACAGAAACACACAGAGACACACGGAGACACACAGACACAGAAACATACAGAAACACACGGAGACATACAGAGACAAACAGAAACACACGGAGACACACGGAGACACACAGAGACACACAGAGACACAGAAACATACAGAAACACACGGAGACACACGGAGACACACGGAGACACACGGAGACACAGAAACACACAGAGACACACGGAGACATACAGAGACAAACAGAAACACACAGAGACACAGAGAAACACGGAGACACACGGAGACACACGGAGACACACGGAAACACACGGAAACACACAGAGACACACGGAAACACACAGAGACACACAGAGACACACATGGAAACACATGGAAACACACAGAGACACACAGAGACACACGGAGACACACGGAGACACACAGAGACACACGGAGACACACGGAGACACACAGAGACACACAGAGACACACGTTTGTTTCAAAGAACACTGTGTAACTTGTTGTGTATGAATAAAGTTTTTTGAAGATGATTAGCGTTATTCGTTGCAGTCTGACCTGTCTCCGTTGATGTCGGCTCCGTCTAGAGGAGACGGACTGAGTGTGCTCGGGTCCAGCTGCTTCCTGAACATGGACCACATGACCGGAGTCATCCAGGACATGGTGCTGAAGGACAGGAAGCTGGCTGCGTCCAGAGGATTCAACCTGAACACCAGACAACCAGACCCCAGTTCACTACCAGGGGTGGGAATCACCAGAGGCCTAACCATACGATATCATCACAACAGATTCTCACTCCCATCTCGTAAAATACGGACGCTTGGTCAGGTGCCCTTTGTCATTGTTATTGACGCTAAAAGTCTCCTTCAGCGTCATATAACGCGCTTTATCTAAACACGCTTGGTCGGGACTATTGGCGTCCCTTTTGATGTAGTTATGTTAAGGAAAAGGTCGTGGGTGGGCTTACGTTTCCGTTACACGCGGGAAGAAAGAAACGGTTGGGTTCTGGAAACATGACACGTGGGACAAGATCCCCGGTGTCCTGGGTGAAAGTCCTGTGTTGTTTGACCCATCCACCCCCCCGACCAACCTCCCTACGCGTAATTTCGGCCTTTCATACTGCTCCCTACCGTAGTCGCTCTTAGTGCTACGTCATCTCTAAACCCTGTGTAGCTGCTGCTCTCCCCGGTACGTTCTACAAACATGCTGAAGGACGCCTTTTTTTGTCGCTTCAGACGCTGACAGTCGCTGTCCAAATGTCCGTATTTTACGAGTTCAGGGTGAGAACGGATTGATCATCATGATACGATATTATTGATTTTAAACATATTGCAATATTCTGCGATATATTGCAATTTATTACATACATACATCTTTTCCAACTTCACCTTTTTCTCAAATCCAACTTATGTCCCCAAAAGGAAACTTTGTCAACATCTGTTTAATCTAAAAAAATAAATCTCTGTTTGTTCATCTCACTTCAATTTTATTGATGCAATATGGGATTGTCAGGCAGACAAACTGACCAACACATAAATAATAAAAGATCAATACTTGGCGTCTGTGTACTTGATGTCTGTGTACTTGGCGTCTGTGTACTTGGTGTCTGTGTACTTGATGTCTGTGTACTTGGTGTCTGTGTACTTGGTGTCTGTGTATTGATACTGTTAAGATCCTGTGTTTGGTTCTGGATTTATTGGTGTTTTATTGTATTTGGCAATACACTATTGTCACGGAAAATATCCCAATACTATGCTGTACTGATTTTTCCCCCATCCCTATTCATTACCACAGACTCTAAAGATAAACCAGATCTGGTTCATTACCACAGACTCTAAAGATAAACCAGATCAGGTTCATTACCACAGACTCTAAAGATTTAACCAGATCTGGTTCACTACCACAGACTCTAAAGATTTAACCAGATCAGGTTCATTACCACAGACTCTAAAGATTTAACCAGATCAGGTTCATTACCACAGACTCTAAAGATTTAACCAGATCTGGTTCATTACCACAGACTCTAAAGATTTAACCAGATCTGGTTCATTACCACAGACTCTAAAGATAAACCAGATCTGGTTCATTACCACAGACTCTAAAGATAAACCAGATCTGGTTCATTACCACAGACTCTAAAGATTTAACCAGATCTGGTTCATTACCACAGACTCTAAAGATTTAGTTTCTAACCCTAACCAAACTGGGACGTTTCACAACGTTAATGAAGTGTTTCAAACCGCGACCATTACCTTCTCTGGTTTATAAAAACATTATCTTCTCAACTTCTTTCGTAACGAGTTCGCTTTACTCTTAATTTTCTCTTATTTTGTGCATGTTTGAGTGCTTTTAGGTAAATCCACATCCTGACTCACCCTGCTGCTGCGGCCGTCTTTGAATCAGCTGCTGGGGATGTTTTACCGTTCATTCTGCTGAGACAGACAGGATTATAAACATATATTATAAACAGTTTCATTAATCAAAGGTCAATCAGATTCTCTCAGCGAGCACTGCCCTGCTATGTCCTGCTATGTCCTGCTATGTCCTGCAGTGCCCTGCTATGTCCTGCTATGTCCTGCTATGTGCTGCTATGTCCTGCTATGTCCTGCTATGTCCTGCAGTGCCCTGCTATGTCATGAACTACTAATTTATTACCTCTTTTCCAACTTCAACTTTTTCCCATTTTCAACTTATGTCCCCAAAGGGAAACTTTGTCAACATCTGTTTAATCTAAAAAGATACATTTCTGTTTGTTCATCTCACTTCAATTTTATTGATGCAATATGGGATTGTCAGGCAGACAAACTGATCAACACATATATAATAAAAGATTGATACTTGGCGTCTGTGTACTTGGTGTCTGTGTACTTGGCGTCTGTGTACTTGGCGTCTGTGTACTTGGCGTCTGTGTACTTGGCGTCTGTGTACTTGGTGTCTGTGTACTTGGTGTCTGTGTACTTGGTGTCTGTGTATTGATACTGTTATGATCCTGTGTTTGTTTCTGGATTTATTGGTGTTTTTTTGTGTTTGGTAATACATTTTGTCACGGAAAATATCCGGATAAAGATAAACCAGATCTGGTTCATTACCACAGACTCTAAAGATAAAACCAGATATTATTCAGAGGGAATTAAACTCACTCAGAGTATTTCTCTGTAAGTAAACTCAATAAATTAATTGTTTTGTTCCGAGGGAACTATATTGGGGATTTTACGACTTTTTTCTAGAAATATTTTCACATTCTTCTTGATATATTATGACTTTTTCTTAAAGTGCTCATATTATGCTTTTTGGCTTTCCCCTTACCTTTATTGTGTTATTTATGTTTTTGTGCACATTATAGGTTTACAAAGTGAAAAAGCCCAAAGTCCTCCCCAAAGGGACTTACCATCTCCAACAGAAAACACTGTTCACAAACTGCTCCAAACAGCTCTATTGTAGTCCAGCCTTTACTTCAGAGACAAACGTTATAATGCTCACCTAGCTGCTAGCATGGCACGCCCTCATGCTCTGCTTCTGACTGGCCAGTAGTCCTTACCTAGTTACTGTCAGGGCACGCCCTCATACTCTGCAGTTAGCAGTACTTACTGAGCATGTGTGACTCTCAACAAAGATGGAACAGCAGTGAGAGGTCTCACTCTGTAGCTAAAACAGAGAGCTCAACACACAGGGTGAAAAGAGGAGCTGCAGCAGTGTGCAGTACAACAAAAATATGGTGTTTACTGAAAATTAAACCACATTAACCTATTCTGGTTCAACCTCTCAATACAAATATGAACCTGAAAATTAGCATAATCTGAGCACTTGAAGGCTTCATGTCCCATTTGAAAAGAAAAGGAAACTTTGTTTAAACTTTATGTAACAAACGGAGCTACATCACGTGGTAACCTTCAGGAAGTGAAGAAACGTCTGATTTGATCCCAAACCTCCATCATTTCATCAACGTAACTCAGTAGTTTTGGTGTCTAACCCTAACCAAACTGGGACGTTTCACAACGTTAATGAAGTGTTTCAAACCGCGACCATTATCTTCTCTGTTTTATAAAAACATTATCTTCTCAACTTCTTTCGTAACGAGTTCGCTTTACTCTTAATTTTCTCTTATTTTGTGCATGTTTGAGTGCTTTTAGGTAAATCCACATCCTGACTCACCCTGCTGCTGCGGCCGTCTTTGAATCAGCTGCTGGGGATGTTTTACCGTTCATTCTGCTGAGACAGACAGGATTATAAACATATATTATAAACAGTTTCATTAATCAAAGGTCAATCAGATTCTCTCAGCGAGCACTGCCCTGCTATGCCCCCATATTTATTATATATGTTATATGTATTTCCCCACCGGGCCTAAGCCACTTTTAATTATGTTTTAAGATATTTTTAAGGTGCGGTGGAGTGCTGCATCTCGGTAGGGAACTTAGACATAGTCATATTTTCAAATCTCTAATTAGCTTTGAATTCAATTCAATTTCAATTCAATTTCATTTATAGTATCAAATCATAACAAAATTTATCTCAGGACACTTTACAGATAGAGTAGGTCTAGACCACACTCTATATTTGACAAAGACCCAATAATTCCAATAATTCCCCCAAGAGCAAGCATGGAGTGCAACAGTGGCGAAGAAGAACTTCCTTTTAGGGAGAAACCTGGGACAGACCCAGACCCTTGGTGGGCTGCCGTCTGCCGGTGCTCTGACTTAATGTAGGGCTCTATGGAATCTGACTTATACCTTTTTTAAATTCTGAATCTCTCAATTCTGTCCATGATTCTGTTATCACAGAAACTATTTGGCTCTACATTAATGCTTTTCATCAGTCTGTTAGTTAGAGTTAAGATATGCCTATTATTAAGTCTAAACACGCTGTATGCAGGTAATCTGCCCCTCAGGTGATGACACACAGCTGTTTGCCCCCTGGACAATCAGTCACTCCACAAACCGAGAAGAACCTGTTTGTTATCACACATTTCTACAGAACAAACAAAAGAGAATCTGAATATCAACCGACTATGCTCGAGGTCCTCCTGTGTGCAGCTGTCTCTCATTTCCTGTCAGTGTCCCACACAGTCCTGTCATATGAAATAATGTACCCTTTCAACAATTCACAATCTATGTTCCAAATGTACAACACTATTAATAATACCAAGGTCGCCCAATTTGTTGCCTGCGGGCCATGTTTGGCCCGTCCTCCCTTTGTTCTGCTTATTCTCCTCTTATTTTTAAAGTGCTGTAAAATCCAAACCATAATGACTACAAAATGTACATTTTGTGCAGCTACAAAGTACTTAATCTGAGTTTTAACTGGAATGTAAAGCACAGTGCTGGTAAACTATTCATTACAAAGGTGGACAACACAGCTATTTGGGATAGGGTAAGTCAGAAAGGTGTGTATCCTTTTAAATATGTTTATGTTCCCAACAAAAGCATATGGATCATTGCTGCACATTAATAAAATTACTCCACTAAAATGTGGAATGTAAATAAATGAATACATTTTTCATTAGCCTCTAAATCTACTTTTTAGGCCTCTAAATCTTTGTCTCTAAAGATATTTTTTAAGCGTTATCATCCTCAGCCTCCTTCGACAGCCAGAGGTAAAGTACTGATACCAGAGAGTAGAAATACTCTGTTATAGTAAAAGTCCTGCGTTCCAAACTTTACTTCAGTGAAAGTACAAAAGTATCAGCATCAAAATCTACTTAAAGTACCAAATAAGTCCTTATTCTGCAGAATAACATATATATGATATCATTATTACACTATAACACTTTGTAAATAAGACAAACTATAAAGCATGGCTCCTGCATTAATACACTTTAACTGGAGCATATGTACTAACTGAGACAATATACCTGAAATCCAAAATACAAACAAATTGAAAAATTCAAAACTATAATAACATCTGTGTCTGTAAACTTTACCTGGACCATACTAACTTACTGAGACATACCTGACATAATATGAAATTCAAATGTCTAAACTGAAATAAAATGATAACCTTGGCTCCAACATCTGTTTCTGTAATAAAACCAGCTTCACCTGCAGCAGAGGGTCGTGTGGTGGATGAAAGATGAAACATTGACTAGATCTTTGACTTTCAGCTCCTCGCTGGCTGGAAACTCATCGACATCAGAAATAAACTCCAACTTTCTGAAAACTGGATCCTCTGTTCTTTATTTTCTCTGTCAGCTGAGTTCATTCAGACAATCCCCCAAAACAAACATGTCAGATACTTCTTCAGCCTGAGGCCTAACGGAAGACGTAACATTTAAAAGCTAGAATGGATAGTTGTTTTTTTTAGAATTTATTTCATTTAAACAGGGACAATGCACATATTAACATTAACCTTGTGTTACGACCTGATGTCTAGGGGTAAACTGGACGCAACATAACGGGTGGCCCCCCCACTCTTCCCACTCCCAAACACGTATATATAAGAACAAGGAGAGATGCATTGTCTACAATCAGCCCTGCTCTCAGTAGACCACATGGACAAAATACACACACCAGGACTGATAAAACATAAGACATGCAATAAAACATGTGACTGTGCAGTTACTGTAAATACATTTTACTTTTACTATTTACTATTTACTGTGCAATTAACGTAAATACATTTTACTATTTTAATATTTACTCTATTTAATTATTTTTAATATTGTTGTGTGTTAATATGTGTCCTCTACTTTCCTCCTATCCATTGCTGCTGCAACAGTGTGAATTTCCCCATTGTGGGATTAGTAAAGGATTTTGAATCTTGAATCTTGAATTGTACTGGGTTGTGGTATTTTCCATCCGTAGTCCCTTGGCAGTTAATGCAGATATTTACAGGGCTTTACTTTTCACAGTTATATATACAAATCATCGGTGGAAGAGATGGGATTGACCCATATGCGTTGGCCAAGTCCAGCCAAAGCCCCAGCAGGTCTCCCTTCCCCTCTCCTGCCTACCTGATCAGCTGGGTGACCCTTCCTGTGTGTCCCAGACACCCTGGCACTCTGGGGATGCTGCTCTTCTGTAGTAATGTGTGTACTTGTTCTTTAGGAGGAAGTCTGTCATCCTTCTGGATAGAAAACTAAAGATCTCCCCCTCCACACTGAGAACACATTAGAGATTGTGCAAGTCTCAGCAGTTTTAAAATGTCCTTAAAGACTTGGCTGCTATAAAATGGACTATATATTTTTGTATACTAGTTTATATGTTATGTAATGCTTGTTATACAGTATCTCACAAAAGTGAGTACACCCCTCACATTTTAGTAAATATTTCATTATATCTTTTAATAGATTGATGTGGGGCTATTTTAATTCCAAAGGCCAAGGGAACTTTATCAGGATGCATAGTATCCTGGATCCATGTAATAACTGGCCTTTCAAAATAAAAGTCTGCCTGCCTCTATGGGAATTTAACATAGGGGTGGACTGACTTTAGTTGCCAGCGGTTTAGACATTAATGGCTGTGTGTTGAGTTATTTTGAGGTGACAGCACATTTACTCTGTTATACAAGCTGTACACTTCATACTTTACATTGGAGCAAAGTGTAATTTCTTCAGTGTGTGTAAAATATATAATGAAATATTTACTAAAATGTGAGGGGTGTACTCACTTTTGTGAGGTACTGTATGTTGTCTGGTACAGGGCTTGAACTGTGCATGGTACCTGACAAATAAACTAATAAACTAAACTAAACTGAGATGGCTCTGAACTTCTCTAGCTTGGTCGAGTTCTCTTCCTTGGGAATCCAGACAGTTTCATTAGTGAACAGAAAAGAGAATATTAGGATGAGGTTAAACTAAAACTCTTAGGTAATTGATTTTATTCTGCAGAATCCAGACTTCCTCAGCCTGCCACTACTGTTCCACTACATTCCCTCTTCGCAAGCAGCTCTGTCAGCACTTGTACACCTTGAAGGGTAATCCACTGGGACCTGGAGCAGTGTTGTCTCTGGCTGTTGTAACAACCTCTTAGGCATCCTTCCACGTGGGTTCTGAGGCGTTAAACTCCACTAGGGGAGTGGGTATGTCCAATAGAGGATGGATACCCGATTCGGGTTCAGACAGATATTTAGAAATGATGTTCGGGTTTAGGTCGGGCTCGGTCACATCAGCGCAATAAGGCATTGAACATTTAAAATTCTAAAAAGCTTATTATGTAGGTACGTGCCGGTGTTAACGTGAGCTTATTGCCCCGTGTGAGCTGATGACCTCATCTGTTGACATTTCTGAATGCCTTCCTACAGCTGATTTATAAAAGCTTTCCACACAAACACATGTACATGTGTCATTAGTAGGAGAAAAACATGAGATTTTTACTGCGGCGGACGGGGGCCGGGCTCGGACATCACATCAGGTATGAATGTGATCAGAACAGACTGTCAGAGTTATTCAGGGGGGGTCTGGCTCTGGCTATATAGGCGTCCTTGATATTTATTTATTGAGTATGTTGTTGTTTCTAGTTTTACACTTAACATATTGATGAAATCCAGGTTAAGTTTTATCCAGACTGCAGTGGTTGAAAAGTATCAGCATGGGGCATCAGGTTTGTTGTGTAGATGGCGATGGACACAGTCTGTGATTGCCTTAGCTGAATGAACGCTACATGTCTGTCTCTGGATGTGTTTCTTGTTTTCCAGCGTGGCTCGTAGTGAAGTTGATGCAACAGGCTTCTGGGAAACTGACAGATGTTCCTGCAGCTGGTTAATGATTGGTCCGTGTGAGGCAGGGGAACTGAAAGATTTTATCTTTAATTGTAAAGATAAAATCAGTCACTTTCTTTTAATGTTTTTAATATTTGACATGACCTCCTAAAACTTTGTTACATTGTATGTTTGTGAGATCCTGTGGATTAAATCTGCAGATTTTAAGGACTAAAATAAATGACTAAAATTGAGTTTAAAGTTGTGTCTTTTTTTCTTTTACTATAAGAAAATAATTTGCAACTCAAAGGTAGAAAATGGCGTTGTACCTTTGAATGGAAAAATTGTACCTCTTCCAGAGAAAACTACAAAAATGACAGAAAATGTGACAAGCAGCAAAAAACCCGACATGCAGTAATACAATCAAATACCTGTCGCTAAACTCTCAGGGCCCTATTTTAACGCTCTGAGGTCACGGCGTGAAGCGCCTGGTGCAGGTGTGTTTAGGGCCATATCCACTTCTGCTAGTTTGACGGCAGATAAAAAGTGTCCGTGTGCCGGGTGCATGGTTCTAAAGGGTTGTACTTAGTGTCTTCATTAATCAGAGGGGTGTTTTGGGCGTAACATGCAATCAACCAATCAGAGATCATCTCCCATTCCCTTTAAAAGCCAGGCGCGTTTGGACCTTGGAGCATTGCTATTATGATGGAGGATTTACACCGTAATATTTTTATTGTGTGTGTGTGTGTGTGTGTGTGTGCTGCTGTGCATCCCTCTGTGTGTTTGTGTGTGTGTGTGTGTGTGCTGCTGTGCGTCCCTGTGTGTGTGTGTGTGTGTGTGTGTGTGTGTGTGTGCTGCTGTGTGTCTCTGTGTGTGTAACAAGCATAGTGTGCGTGTGCCGTGCACGAACCGAGGAGCATTTTACTAATGAGAGCTCCACTGTTGAACTAAATTCTAATTTTGAGCATCAAACACTTAATTTCCTGCATTCTGGTGAATTGTTCTTCAAACAATTCATGTTTCAAACATCTGTATTTATGTAATTATTATGTAATTATATAATTAAATGTAAAAGTAATTCTAATAGGTTTTTGGGGGAGGGTTGCACTGGCCAGTTTTAATTATTGGGGGGGTTGTAACCCCCCCACCCCTCCTCTAAATTACACCTATTACTGCACTGTAACTTTTATTCTCGTATTTTATCTGTTTTTTATTTCTTTAATTGTTTTTAATTGCTCTTCAATGTTTTATGTAAATCACTTTGGATTGCCCTGTTGCTGAAATCTGCTATATGAATAAAGCTGCCTTGCCTATGCATGATATAAAGATATTTTAGTTTTTGGATTAAATAAAAGCATGTGAATAAACTGTAGATGTCTGAGAGTGTAAGAGATGACTTCAGGCTGTCACATCTGAAAACTAAAACTCTGAATGTTGTCAAACTTGTTTCCAGCTGCTCATTACATTTCCTCATTAGTCTCATTTGTCTTTGGGTAATTGGGTTTGTTGAGCAGTTTCCTTTGATTCAGGAAGGGCAGAAAGAAAAAGGAAGTAATGAATGATGCAGACATTTAATTTACAGTCAGAACAAGTGATGTGACTTCACTTCACTGACACGTCTTCTTCATTTTAAAGAAGATCAGCAAACTGCTGCTGTTAACAAACTGCACGGAGATGCCTCTAAATCTACTTTTTTGTCTCTAAATCTACTTTTCTGTCTCTAAATATACTGTTATAGTCTCTAAATCCACTTTTTTGCCTCTAAATCCACCTTTTTAGTCTATATATTTTTTTTTAATTTGAATTTACATAAGCACAAGGGACAAGTGGTGAATGCATCACCCACTTTGTCCCAAACAGTCTCTAATTCCTCTTGTTTGTGTGATAAAACTATAGTAAGCAGCTGTTTGAAGGTTGTTGGTGTTCATGTCTCAACAAAAACGTTGGAAAAAAATGGCAAAAACCTTAAAAGAACTACCAAAAACCTAAAAATAGCGAGAGAAACCTGGTAGTAGTTTTCAGGTTGTTGTTTGTGTTCACGTGTCTGACTAGAGTCCACCTTCATTAACACACGGTCATAAACGTGTTAATAATAAATCCTCAGGGAGGAAATGACTGTCTGTCAACATGCGTCTGATCACCTTCTGCTCTCTTTAACACCTCTGTTATATCGGACAACACAGCTTTTATGAGCCTTTTCATCCTGAAGTTTCTGTATTTATTTGTGAGCCGATTAGCACTTGGCAGTAGTAGCTGAGTGCCACAAGTGTACCGAGATAGTGGAGAGCATTAGCCGGATCTAACCGGACCTTTTCCAAAAGACAGGTTGACCTAAATGTCTGTCCCCATGCATCGGTGTGTGACGAAAGTGAAAAGATATCTGTGAAACTGGTCCAGTATTACACCAGAACCAAGCTGTAATGTAACCCTACAGGACTAATGTTCAGCAGCAGTTAGAGTCACTAAAAGTTCTGTTGTTGCTGCTGACAGACTCAGATTATTATTCTAAGAGTCTGACAACATTATGGGATGGATCCCTACAGAGATAGACCTTTTAGTTAAAGAGTAAGATCCTTTTAGTTTAACATGAAACAGCCCCGAAATCACCATCACCAAACCCACCAGACTCCATGTAAATAATCAGGACTTTTAGCGTGTATAGAGCCAGCATATCTCCACCAGACTCCATGTAAATAATCAGGACTTTCAGCGTGTATAGAGCCAGCATATTTCCACCAGACTCCATGTAAATAATCAGGACTTTTAGCGTGTATAGAGCCAGCATATCTCCACCAGACTCCATGTAAATAATCAGGACTTTTAGCGTGTATAGAGCCAGCATATCTCCACCAGACTCCATGTAAATAATCAGGACTTTTAGCGTGTATAGAGCCAGCATATCTCCACATGTAAATGGGTGAATTAAGGGTTTATTTCAACCAAACCAGAGTGGTGATTGTTGGAACAGTGGAAAGATGAACCAAGACGGCTTTTGGTAGTTTTATTTAGTTTCTGTCCACTTTGAATGAAGTGTGTTTTACGATGATAAATTGCTGTTTATTTAAATGGAGTCTGGTGGGACTTCTTGCGTCTGTGGGCTTAAACACTGGCTTAATATGATTAATCTTTGAAACTGGTCCAGTAGTGTCTGACAACATTATGAGATGGATCCCTACAGAGATAGAGCTTTTAGTTAAAGAGTACGATCCTTTTAGTTTAAAGGGGTGATACAATGCAAACCCGATTTTACCTTGTCATAGTGGAATAACGACAGTTTGGAGGGTAAATAGAACATACACAGAAGCTCAACATCCCATTGACACCTCTTTCCTCTGCAAATCTCACAATTTGAAACTGCCGCTGAAAACGGGAGAATCTCAACAAAGCTAGAAGTTGACGTCAACAGCTCAGGACCTGTACCTTTGTCATGCCCATGGATGTATTAAGAGAACGGTCACGCCCCAAAATGTACATACACCACTGACCTCAGATCAGCTACTATTCTTAATCTTGGTCGCGCAGATCTCAGAAATTGTATACGTTGTTCGTGTGCTATTTCATTACTAAATTCACTTCTGAGACTTTTTTATGCGAGAAATCAACTATGTAGAGCTCAAATATGGGCCGTGTTACAAAAATTGATGGCTAATTGCAAATTTGGTGCGAGTGTTTCACACTTGAGAAGCTCCACAATCTGACGTACAGCCGGCCACTGCCTCGCGGGTTGGCTGTGTTCCCGCCCGGCCTGTTCACCTTGACAGACCCGCTGAGCTGGAGCACTGTCACCAGCTTAGCTGCAAGCTGCGCGGTGTACTTCAGAAAGAAGAAAGTTTGGAAGTTTTTCAAGGATATTGAAAATGGACCACGGTCGTAAATGCAGTGTTCCAGGCTGTACAACGAAATACAGGCCCAGAGAAAAGTGTTTAGAACGAGTAGATATCGGACAATGGAGCGGGACTTGTGGATCAACAGGGCAGAGAGGACGTGCCTGTACCGTGCATTCTCCGCTAAATGTCCCCGCGACGACAGGGTGAGTTGTGATTCCTTGGAGGTTTTTTATGTCCCAATAACGTTACAACAACACTAGTTGTAATGAAAGTGTCGGAACTTTGCATTGGTGTGTGTGTGCGCAGGGAGACAGTATGACTGAACTGTGTCTCTGGTGCTTTGTTTAGTAGTTTAGGTGTCAGAGCAGAAATTAAGTTTCAAGCCAGGCGGGACATTTCCTCTGGCCTCGGCTGTTCCAGTCCTCCTCCTCCTCCTCCGGCGCTGGTCAAACGGCAGCAGTGGGCGGGCGTCTGTGTGTGTGTGTGTGTGTGTGTGTGTGAGACTGTGTGTGTGTGTATATGTCTGTGTGTGTGTGTGTGTGTGTGTGTGTGTGTGTGAGACTGTGTGTGTGTGTATATGTCTGTGTGTGTGTGTGTGTGTGTGTGTGTGTGTGTGTGTGTGTGTGTGTGTGTGTGTGTATATGTCTGTGTGTGTGTGTGTGTGTGTGTGTGTGTGTGTGTGTGTGTGTGTGTGTGTGTGTGTGTGTGTGTGTGTGTGTGTGTATATATATGTCTGTGTGTGTGTGTGTGTGTGTGTGTGTGTGCGTGCATGCATGCTTCGCTCAACCAATCAGCGCGCAGCTTATCTAAATATTCATGACCATACCATATAAGGCAGAAAATCAGTCATTTCAATCAGGCCTATTTTATAGGGAAGCATTAGGGCCCAGTACAATAGCACCCGGGCCACTTTCAGCCCAACAAATGTTACATACCCTATTCGGAGACCTTAAGGAACAGTGTGAAATACCCTAAATAACCATTCTATCAACCCTTTGACATGAAACAGCCCGAAATCACCAAACCCACCAGACTCCATGTAAATAATCACTACTTTTAGCGTGTATAGAGCCAGCATATCTCCACCAGACTCCATGTAAATAATCAGGACTTTTAGCGTGTATAGAGCCAGCATATCTCCACATGTAAATGGGTGAATTAAGGGTTTATTCCAACCAAACCAGAGTGGTGATTGTTGGAACAGTGGAAAGATGAACCAAGACGGCTTTTGGTAGTTTGATTTAGTTTCTGTCCACTTTGAATGAAGTGTGTTTTACGATGATAAAAGTCCTGATTATTTACATGGAGTCTGGTGTAGTTTGGTGATGGTGATTTCGGGGCTGTTTCATGTTAAACTAAAAGGATCTTACTCTTTAACTAAAAGGTCTATCTCTGTAGGGATCCATCCCATAATGTTGTCAGACTCTTAGAATAATAATCTGAGTCTGTCAGCAGCAACAACAGAACTTTTAGTGACTCTAACTGCTGCTGAACATTAGTCCTGTAGGGTTACATTACAGCTTGGTCCTGGTTTAATACTGGACCAGTTTCAGAGATTGTTGTTCCATCAGACAATCAGACACACACACATGGAGACAGAGAGTCCAGGGTGATAGAAAACAAAGTTATTCTTTGTGCATGTGGAAGTTAAAGTGAAACTCTGAGGCTTTGTTGTAAGGTAAGTCTACCTGGAAGACTGGGCCAGGGATTTAACTTTGAATCTGATAACACATCACATTCATAGGTATTCCATGTTACTTTTAGGGGTGCTGGTTTCCGTGTTTTAAAGTAGGACTGATTATTGAGGTATTGTTTCTTTAGTTATAATAGTTTCTTGTTTTTTACCAGCATCTTCAGGCCCTTTCTTTTCAAGTCAAGTTTATTTCATTCATAGGAATGGCAATTACAGTGCTCATACCACCTTAATGCCCGTAAAAAGATAGACCATAAATACAGTACAGAAATTATAAAAATGTACGTTTAAAGTGCTTGTTGTGCTGTCTGATAGCCTGAGGTATAAAAGAGAGAGCATAAATTTCAATTCAATTCATTTCAATAAACATGAACTTTTACTTATCTTTGGTTTCATGTTCCGGTTCCTCTTCACATCTCCTGTTAGTAAATAGAGTTGTTTTATTTTGAAAGTCCCTGGCAGGAAGCAGTACTCTGTCTCTCTGTAAACTCTCCGTGTGTGCAGCAGTGTGTAGAGTCTCTCCTGATAATGATTTCATTATTACGGGGAAGGATTCAATACGTTTATACTCCTTCCTGCTCCTTATGGCGCATGTCAATCAATGAATTATGTAATTTATAAGCTCGTTACATCCAGTAATCTTTACTTCATAGCCAGATACTTTCTATGACTTTGATGAACTTTTACTTAAGTAAAGTTTCTGTAATTCTATACTTTCCACTGAATCTTTTAACAAGATATTTTAACCCTCCTGTTGGTCGAATTTGACCGGTTTTCAAAAAGTTCTTTCAACCAAATTATCAAAAAAAATAATAACGTGGATGGTTCCATACAACGCTCTTCACAAGTGAAATAAGTGCACTAGTTTCATTGAATTTGGGTGGTTTATTAAATTTATTGCATTTGAAAAATAAATGATAAAAGAACGTTGAAAAAAGTGCCAAAATGCCAGGAAAATGGAAAAGCGACAGAAAGTATCGAAACAAACGGCCTAAAACGTTATAAAAAATGTGTGAATTTCAAATTTTGACCAGGAAAAAACAAAAAGTTGCATAGTAAAAAAATCTAAAGTTTAGTTTCATGTGCTCACATGAACGTTTTGTGTGAGCACATGAATTGATGACATGATTTTTTTTTTGCTCATGTCCTCTTAGGGGCTCCGTAGGAAGACAACACAAGGGTTACGCAACAAAAAAACTTTAAAAAGCTTAAAAGAAACGATAAAAAAGCAAAAATAAAACGGAAAAAATTTCAAAGAATTTACAAAAATGTAAAAATGGACAAAACGTCAAAAAGACCAAAAAAAAGAGAGACAAAAGTTGAAAAAAAAGGACAAAAAAACATTAAAATGCGCCGAAGATATAAAAACAGAAAGGTTGTGAAACAGTTTCTGTTCTTTAAAATTCTCCGTTAGTAAACTTCTGTTCTTAGATTCATTTAAAGCTGTTTTCAACCTTCAAACATTTTGGGGAGCTTTTGACGCTTGCTAATCCAACTGTGAAATTAAACAGCTGTTAATACAACAGATGTTTCTTAGAGTGTACTTAAATTAAAGACCTGAATACTTCTTCCACCAGCTGGTTAAATCTCCTGTCAGTAAATCAAGGTGTTTTACTCTGAAAGTCCCTGACAGGAAGCTGTGCTCTATGTCAGTAAATCAAGGTGTTTTACTCTGAAAGTCCCTGACAGGAAGCTGTGCTCTGTGTCTCTGTAAACTGTCTGCAGCAGTGTGCAGAGTCCCGACTCAGCTGCAGGACGGCTCTGACATGCTGCTGCCGGGAAACGGTTCCTCGGGCCGGGCTGAAGTCCTGGAGTCTAACCGGTCCAGACCAGAACCTGGAGCAGAACCTGGAGCAGGGTTTGAACCCGGGCCGGAGGCGGTGATTGTTCCGGTGGTGTTTGGGCTGATCTTTGTGCTGGGGCTGCTGGGAAACTCTCTGGTGATGCTGGTGATCGGGAAGGTAATTCTTATTTATATTTACACTTTATAAAAACATGTTTTAAAGAGAAATTTTCATCTTTGACAATAATTTCACTTCATAAAATGTTTAACATGATATTCAGGGCACTCTAGTTTTATCAAATGTTAGGAGTGAGATTACATCTGGGGGGGGAGGAGTTAGGGGGCATGCGCCCCCGGAGAAAGTTTTTGGCCATAAAAGCCCAAATTTGAGAATCAGAATCAGCTTTTTTGGCCAGGTTTGCGCAAACAAACAATACATTTGACTCTGGTTAATCTTTGCTCTCAAAGTACAACACTCACTTAACATATAAGAATAAAAACAGAAAGGACAGTAAGAAATATAGAAAAATGTTAAGTATACAGTATAACAATACAATAGAATTTAGAAATTTAATAAAAATAGACAATAACAATTGTAGAGAGAGAAGGAATAGTGCAATATGAGTATGGTCTGAGATTTAAGATGTAAATATAAATATAGTGCAAGGCAGTTCAGTGCAATGGTGAAATATTAAAAACAATATTGTAATTGTATGATTGAAAATATACATGACGTAGATGAGCAGAACTTTGTTCAATGTAACGGTGGGGGGGGGGGGGGGATTTCTGAGTGTTCAGCAGAGTGACTGCTTGGGCAAAGAAACTGTCTTTGTGTCAGCTGGTTTTGGAGAACAGTGCCCGGTATCTCCTACCAGAGGGAAGGAGCTGGAACAGTTTATGACCAGGATGTGAGGGGGCTGCAGAGATTTTTGCTGCCCTTTTCCTGACCCTGGACAGGTCCTGGATGGAGGGAAGGTCAGCTCCAATGATCCTCTCAGCAGCCCTAATTGTCTGTGGGAGTCTGGCCCTGTCCCGTTTGGTGGCTGACCCAAACCAGACAGTGATGGAGGTGCAGATGACAGAGTGGATGATGGCTGAGTAGAAAGTGGTCAACAGCTCCTTAGGCAGATTAAACTTCCTTAGCTGTCGCAGGAATAATAACCTCTGCTGGGCCTTTTTCTGGACAGAGTCAATGTGGGGAGACCATTTTACGTCCTGCGAAATGGTTGAACCCAGGAACCTAAAGGAATCCACAGTGGACACTGTGTCGTTCTGGATGGTGAGGGGGGGGGGGGGGACTTCTCCTAAAGTCCACTGTCATCTCCACAGTCTTCTTGGGGTTTAACTCCAGGTGGTTCTGACTGCACCATTGGACCAGCTGTTCCACCTCCTGTCTGTAAGCAGACTCATCAACAATACTGGATCAAACCAATGATAGTGGTGTCATCTGCAAACTTCAGGAGTTTTACAGACGGGTTCTTTGAGGTGAAGTCATTAGTGTAGAGGGAGAAGACAGCAGGGAGAGGACACACCCCTGTGGGGCGCCAGTGCTGATGGACTGGGTTTTGGTTGAGATGCTCCCCAGTCTGACATGCTGCTGCCTGTCAATCAGGAAGCTGATGATCCACTGACAGGTGGCGGCAGGCACTGAGAACTGGGTGAGCTTCTGGTGTAGGAGTTCAGGGATGATGGTGTTGAACGCCGACCTGAAGTCCACAAACAGGATCCTGGCATACGTCCCTGGGGAGTCGAGGTGGTGCAGGATGTATTGCAGTCCCATGTTGACAGCATCATCTGCCAACTTGTTTGCCCTCTAGGCAAACTGCAGGGAGTCCAGCAGGGGTCCTGTGATGTCCTTCAGGTGGCTCAACAACAGTCTTTCAAAGGATTTCATGACCACAGACGTCAGGACGACAGGCCTGTAGTCATTTAATCCTGTGATGGAGGGTCTTTTGGGGACTGGGATGATGGTGGAGCATTTTAAGCCGGAGGGCACTTCACACAGCTCCAGGGACCGGTTAAAGATCCGTGTGAAGATTGGCACCAGCTGTTCAGCACAGACTTGCAGACAAGACGGGGAAACACCATCAGGTCCGGGAGCCTTCTTAATCTTCTGCTTCTTAAAGAGCCGGCACACATCCTTCTCGCGGATCGTTAGCGCTGGGTGTTGAGGTGTGATAATGGGTGCTTTTCAAACCTGCAGTAAAAGTCATTCAGGTCGTCAGCCGGTCTGGGATTTTCTGCAGGGTGGGGGGATGGTCTCTTGTAATCCGTGATGTTTTGCAGGCCTCTCCAAACTGATGCAGGGTCATTGGCTGAGAGGCAGTTTTTCAGTTTCTCACTGTAGCTTCTTTTGGCTACCCTGATCTCCTTTGTCAGCTTGTTCCTGGCCTGCTTATACAGGACTGGCCCCACTACTGTAGGCCTCCTCTTTGGCTTGACGCAGTTTCCTAAGATGAACCAAGGTTTGCTGTTGTTGTATGTGCAGAAGCTCTTGGTTTGCAAACAGATGTCCTCGCAAAAACTGATGTAAAAAGTAACAGTGTCAGTGAGGCCATTGAGGTCTGTAGCTACAGCTTCAAAAACGCTCCAGTCGGTGCAGTCAAAGCAAACCTGCAACTCCAGCTTTGATTCCCTTGTCCATATCTTTACAGTCTTTGCCACAGGTTTGGAAGTTTTGGTTTTTGCTTGTAGGTTGGGATGAGATGGAGCAGACAGTGGTCGGAGAGTCCTAGAGATGCCCGGGGAATGGCGCGATAGGCATCCTTTAAAACTGTGTAACAGTGGTCCAGTGTGTTTTTGTCCCTGACGGGAATCCTGATATGCTGTCTGTATTTCGGAAGTTCCTGATTGAGTTTGGCGTTGTTAAAATCTCCAACAATAATGACGAGAGAGTCCGGGTGTTTTTTCTCTGTCTGTTATCTGGTTGGCTAGCTGTCGTAGATTCCTCCGCCTTTCGTTTTCCCCGAAAGCTCTGGGTTGCAGTCCGCCCGGATAAGTTGGAAACCCACCCAACCATCTTGTCAGTGATTGGCTGGAACGTTGTTTGTTGTATTTCGGTGCACAGCCTATGCCTCTAGTGTTTGTTTGACGTTTACGACCCCTGTGTTGTCTCCCGAGACCGGGCTTTTTTACAGTGTGTTCAGGGGGCAGGCAGCTAGCGGATCAAAGAGAGATGCCTATGATTTGAGACAAAAATGAAATCGCGCTGAAACCATGCAGGAACTCATAGTGCACCTTTAACTAAACATTACTTCTTCATTACTTCATCATGTTTGTGGCCCTTCAAATAAAGTGCTGACCTGATCTTTAACTATGACAAATAAGATATGATTAATGTTGGCATACCATTAAATTGATTAAGAATTACAGGAGTGGGTTGGCAAAATGATACTGAGGTCACTACATTTACACAAAATCCAGAATACTGCAGATGCATTTTATGTTGCATAAGGCACTTTAACATTAATGTCTGGGAACAAGGCTGACACAAGTGGGATATTTATGAATTTTACTTTTTACTAATTTCTAAGTGTCTGAAAACCAGAAATATCTTGATGAAGTCCAAAATTATGATTAGATTTGTATTTGTAATGCAATGTGATGCCTGAATGGACTGAAGGGCTGACTTTATTTGAAAAACAAAACAGAATACTGCAAAACAGGAAACAGTGAACAAATGACAGGAAAACAAGCAGAGAACAAGGAATGAAATAAAACACTATAAAACAGGAAAAACTACAACTGAAAACCACAACCGTGACAGTATCCCCTCTTCAAAGGACGGCTTCCAGATGTAAAAAACCTGCAAAAGTCTAAGTTTCAGAACTGGGATAGTGGAGGGGGACTGGAGGAGGGACTCAACCAGTGTCCGGGGAAACAGAGGCTTGTGGTGAAAGCGCCCCTCTATAGGACTGCAGACAGTGAAGCGAAAACCCCTCTGGTGACCAAGGAAGAGCCAGCTTGTCGTCCATCACAGGGCTGGGCTGCAGAGCCTCAGGGTCGCTGGACAGCATGGGGACCGGGCTACTGGGAACCATGCTGACCACTGTTACGACCTCCATGTGTCTAAAGGACTGCTGGTTGTAGGGGATGCTCACTGGCCATGTTGCAGGCTGGTTAAAGGTGCTGTAGGTAGGATTGTGAAGATCCAGGACTTAGCCAAAGAATTTGAACATCAACAACTTCTCAGTCCCTCCCCCCTTTTTCTGCTAAGCCCCTCCCCCCACAAGAGAGAGCTGTGCACGATAGAGTGCGTGTGAAGAGGGGTGAAGGGGAGGAAACCTATCTGCAGCTTGTGCACGGGGAAGGGGGAGGGCAGGACACTATGAAATGTGTGTGCATGAGCAGTGATTGACACGCAGTTAGACATCCCCCCTGGCCCTGATTGGTGCACCTGAACAGGAAGTGGTGGATTTTTGCAAATCGCACTCCAGGCTGTAGGTGGTGCCAGAGGAGCCAGATTAAAAAAAAATGACCTGCTTCATGTAGTTCTACTCAAACATAGGGTCAGTTTCAGCAAATATGACAGAAAGGTAGTTTTATAAGGCTTACCTACTGCATCTTTAACCATAGGGCGGACGGACTGAGGAGGTTCAAACCATGTGGCCAGAAGGGTGACTGGCTCAGGACCAGCACGCTGGAGTGGTGGCTGACTCTGGGTCTCTAAGAGAGAAGACACACCAGCCCAATAATCGGCCGTCGGACCGTCTGGCGAGGTCGGTGACTTGAGTCTGTTCGGTGTGTCCCGTGCCGTTGGCCCTCCGAGGAGCCATCGGCCTTCATTTGGGCCGACCCGACATGTTCAGTCAGAGACAGGACAGTTGGGACTTGCCCGGAAATGGGGAGCGGATGAGCCGCTCAAAATCTGACGAAAATCTGTTAAACTGACCTTTGTCAATCTGAAATGAAGACAGATTCAGCAGCTGCACGGCCTATTTCTCTCTTCAAATGTTTTCAGAAACACGTTTCGTGAACTATTTTAGTCTAATATGAGATCGTATTCTGAACGAGCCGCCATGACAGACTGGCTGTGAATTTCCGGAGAAAAAAGAACCACATGACGCGTTCGTCCAATCAGCTGCCGGTTCTCATTTTCTGGGAAACAATCAGACTGTTAATGGAAACAATACAGAGCAGCGCCGCCTGCTGCTATGGAGACGTATTACGTTTTGCGCACGTGCAGAGCGTACGCTCAAGTCAGCGTCACCTCAGTGTGTTCTGAGGAACTTTTTGGACCTCGGGGACCCGACTGATCAGTCTGACTGGCTTTACTGCCGACGGTCGGCCCGTCTGGTTGCTGTGTCAGGACCTTAAGAAGTCCTTTAACCACTCAGGCACTCCTGAGCCATGGCTTCTTGGAGACCTTCCGGCGAGCTAATCGTAGGGCTACCTCCTTAATGTCTCTACTAGGAAAAAATGTCCTAGTTCCTCCTCAATTAATTCTGCTGGATCCATGTTGGGTCTGATTGTACTGTCACGTCTACGGAAAGAGCAGGCTTGGACCCAAAATGCAGAATGTAGCAACGAGGAGGCCGCAGGCAGAGTTAGAAGATTTAATAAACAAAAAAACGGCATACAACCAAAGGTGTCCTGAGGCAGAATCAAAATAAATGGCAAACCCGAGCAGCCGTTTGCTGCTTGACTTCTGTGATATTCATGGATTGTCTATGACAGACACCATGTTCGAACATAGGGATGCTCATAAGTGTACTTTATACCAGATTGATTTTTCAATCGTATCGTCTAATCTGAGGCTGCATGTTTTGGACACTCGGGTAAAGAGAGGGGCGCAGCTGTCAACTGATTGGGTTGAGTTGGGTCAGGGGGTAGGGAAGACTCGGGAAAGACCTGTTAAGCCCAAACATGTAGTGAGGGTTAACTGGGAGCATCTGGAGGAGGCCCCTGTCAGACAGACTTTCAACTCACACCTTGGGTGGAGCTTTTCTGGCATCCCTGTGGAGTCGAGGTGGTGCAGGATGTATTACAGTCCCAAGTTGACAGCATCATCTGCCCACCTGTTTGCCCTCTAGGCAAACTGCAGGGAGTCCAGCAGGGGTCCTGTGATGTCCTTCAGGTGGCTCAACAACAGTCTTTCAAAGGATTTCATGACCACAGACATCAGGGCGACAGGCCTGTAGTCATTTAATCCTGTAATGGAGGGTCTTTTGGGGACTGGGATGATGGTGAGAAGCGTTTGAAGCCGGAGGGCACTTCACACAGCTCCAGGGACCGGTTAAAGATTTGTGTGAACATTGGCGCCAGCTGTTCAGCACAGACTTGCAGACAGGAGGGGGAAAAACCATCAGGTCCTGGAGACTTCTTGATTTTCACACATCCTTCTCGCGGATCGTTAGCGCAGGTGCAGGGATGGGGATGGGGGTTCATGACCAGAGGTTGGGGGCGATGAAAGCTGCGGTGGGGAGCTGTGGTCTCAGGGTCTTAGGTGCCTCAAGGGGCGGTAACCCACGAACACCCTGGTGGACACCGGTGGTCAGAGAAGCCATCCGACTGAAGGAGTTCTTCCGGGATATGTTATCCCAGAGGACTCCGGAGGCAGTTGCAGGGTACCGAAGGGCCCGAAGGGCTGCAGCCTCTGCCGTGAAAGAGGCAAAGCAGCGGGTGTGGGAGAAGTTCGGAGAAGACATGGAGAAGGGCTTTCAGTCAGCACCAAAACTGTTTTAACCAGATATTTTCCCTTCATCCCCAGGTGAAATACAGCATCGGTGGCGGGAAACGCAGCCCCGGCAGCCCGACCAACATCTTTGTGGTTAACCTGAGCGTGGCAGACCTTGGTTTCCTGCTGTTCTGCGTGCCATTCCAGGCCACCGTGTACTCGCTGCCGCAGTGGGTGTTTGGCGGCTTCGTGTGCACGTTCAGCCACTACATCTCCTCCGTCAGCATGCTGGTGAGCATCTTCACACTGGCCGCCATGTCCGTGGACCGCTACATCGCTGTGGTTCTCTCCCAGAAGCCCCGGCGCTGCATGCGGAGCCGCCGGAACGCTCTGGCCAGCGTCGGCGTGATCTGGGTGCTGTCGGCAGCGTGCTCGGTGCCGGTGGCCCAGCACCATATCCTCATCGGCTACCCCAGCGGCACCAACAGCACCTTCTGCTGGGAGCACTGGGAGTCCAGAGCCGCCAAACGCAGTTACAAGGTGGCGGCGCTGTTGCTAGGATACGTGCTACCGCTGCTGCTCATCTGCTGCTGCTACGCCAGGGTCAGTGCCAAAACACGACAAAAATGACCAAAAGGAGACTAAACAAACAAGGGACAAAAAGGTCGAAGAAATGCTTCAAGACATGTCAAAAAAACACAGCGACAAAAGTGTAGAAAATAGCAAAGATACTTTAGTTTTTTGTTACCTTATATAAGATATTTATTATTTATACAAAGGACACAAATTGTCAAAACAATTTCAAAAAAAGCAACAAAATCTTCGAAAAACGTCTTTCAGTCCAACTTTGTAAACTTAAAGGTACAATATGTAACATTTCTGCATTAAAATGTCTAAAAACGACCGTACATATGTTATATATTTTTATGAGTTGCGTAGTTACACTATCCCATCGCCTGTCAGTGCCGTCATATAACTTTTCACCCTCTAGTTACTCCTAACTTCCATCAAAACACGGCACCCAGATGATACGTTCAGGAGTAATTGTAAAGTCCAACTTTGTAAACTTAACATCTGCTGCTGCTTCACCAGGGTCAGTGCTAAAAACTGCTCATTTAACACAACACGAAGATTGATCTGGAATCCTTCCTTCTCTCCATTTATTTCCTTTGCCTACCTCCTTTCCTGCGAATTTCCTTCCTTCCCTCTTTCCATCCTTCCTTAGGCCGGCTACACACTTGCTGCGTGGCGTGAGCGTGGCGTGAGCGTGGCGTGAGCGTGGAATGAGCGTGGAATGAGCGTGGCGTTTCTGTTGCGTGTCAGCTGCGTGGCTTTTTCTGTCTTTTTGAAAATCGATAATTATTTATTATTATTTTTTAATTACATTTATATCAAAACCTCGAGACTTTCAAACATCAACATGTCATTTATTAAATGTATTTGTGTCTAAATGACATATAAACATCTTTTTGTATTCTATGTTGCCTGGAAACGCTTCCAACACGCTGGTGTGTGGCGTGAAAAATAGGCGTCGGCCCTCTTTCATGCATGCAAGCCGCGCCTGAGACGTGCGTGTCACGCAGGCAGTGTGCACACTCTAACCTGTTACCATGGGAGCCGAAATAAAAACGGACACACCACCCAGCTGACACGCTCACGCCACGCAGCCGACACACTCACGCCACGCAGCCGACACGCTCACGCCACGCAGCCGACACGCTCGTCACACACACACACACACACACACACACACACAGACACACACATACACACACACCGTTAGCCGCCTCTCGTAGAGATGAATATAAAGTTAATGTTGACCCAGAAGAGGATCTTACTGTATGTAACCCATCCTTCCTTAGTTATTCTTTGTTTACTTTCCTTCTATCCTTCCCTACCTACTTCATTTCCTCTTTTCTCCCCTCCTTACATACTTACTTAAAAACCTACATGAAGTAGTAAAAAGTCAAACGTCTTTCCTTCCAGCTTGTTAAATGTGAATATTTTCTAGTCTCTTCTCTCCTCTGGGACAGTAAACTGAATATCTTTGAGTTGTGGACTAAACAACTCATCCACACGTCATCCACAAGCGAACGTCATCCACAAGCGACAGCAGTCGGCGGGGACGAGGCAGCCGGCAGCTGCCTTCAACCTCCTACCTAACAGTCGGCTCTATCGCCTAGTTTTTATTATACTAATAAAGTGTTTTTAAAACCAAAGATACATTTTTACGTGTAAGTAAGTATTAGCCTCACGCTAATTTATCAAGACTAGGCCTACCGGCTAAACTAACGCTAGCTTCATGGCAACCTCTACACCTGGCGAGTCCCCACTCCCCCTCAGGATTTCCTCGTTGTTCAATAATACAAACAAAGAAATTGCTGACCTCAGGGAAGATGTTCGTCGGCTTTCCGAGGACTTAAAAACCAAAGATGCTTTGTTAACCGCCTGCTTGGACGTGGCTCATAATCAGTCGCTCCGGATCTCATCTCTCTCGGCGGCCTTCCAGGATACCGCGCCATGGGACCCAGCTGCCTGCCCACGCCCATCGTCCTGCTCGACACCGGTTATCAAGCCACCCTGGACTGAGGTGGTTTGCGGCCGAAAGAGAGCCTCGGGTAGGGCTCCATCGCCTCCTGCCCTCAGCCTCTCCAACCGCTTCAATGCTTTGTCGGAGTCGGAGCCGGTGGTGGCCAGTGCGGCTCACCGGGCTCGCCCCGCTTCAAAGCAGACTGACCAGCCGTCGTCACGGAAGACGATTGCTACCGCGCGGCGAAAGCTTCTGAGGGATGCGGTAGTCAGACGGTCCGGTGGCCTACACTGCCTGGATCGGCCAAATGACAACGTTCCTCAAAAACAATCTCCACAACCGAACGGTAAGCAATCTTCCTCTTCTTTTCCCTGCCCATCTGAAACCGACACTGACTGTTTTGCTCCCGTCACCGGCTACCCACACCCCCCCACTCCTCGTCCGCTCTTCCCCCTAACCACAGTAATTATTGGGGACTCCATCACTAGAGACCTACGGTTTCATAATGCTGTCACACACTGTTTTCCCGGAGCCAAAGTTGCAGACATCCTGGCTAAAGTTATGGACCTGATACCCTCATTTCCGACCTCTATCAAACGCATCGTGGTCCATTGTGGACATAACGACATGTCCACTCGGATTCAGGAGTGTGAGCGCACAAGGCGAGACTTTACCACTCTCATTGAGGCTTTAAAAAGCACTGGGAAGTCGGTTTTTATTTCGGGCCCACTTCCATCTCTAGGTCGCGGATCAGGCCTCTTTAGTAGACTACTCTCCCTTAACACCTGGCTCCAGCTCACATGCAGTATTCACAGGATAGGTTTTATTGACAACTTCAATCTGTTTTGGGAACGTGGCTCCCTGTTCAGCAGGGATGGGATTCATCCCAATACACGCGGAAGCCAGATGCTACGTGGAAATTTGCACCACGCCCTGCATACCCAGACCTCTGATTGACTGTTTACATCCCGTAAACACTCCCACAAGCACACTGACCAGACACACTCTCCCAAAGTCAATAATCAGAGATACAGCGCTACACGCCCCTCTGTGCTCCCTTCAGAGCAATCACCCATTCATAATCCCATAACCACCGTGTCTGTCCCCCGACTGAGACCGTTTAAACCAAACGCTAACAAAAGAGGTGCTATACTAAACAACCTAATTGGAATTAAAACAACCACTGCAACGATAGAACAGAATAGGAAAATCAAATGTGGACTATTAAATATTAGATCTCTGTCATCGAAAGCATTATTGGTAAACGAATTGATATCAGATAACCACATTGATTTATTCTGCCTCACCGAAACCTGGCTGGGCCATGACGAATATGTTAGTTTAAACGAAGCCACTCCTCCCAGTCATAATAATACCCAAATTCCACGAGGCTCAGGCCGAGGAGGGGGAGTTGCAGCCATATTTGACTCGAGCCTGTTAATTAATCCTAAACCTAAACTAAATTATAATCGTTTGAAAGCCTTGTTCTTAATCTTCAACACCCAACATGGAAAACAGTACAGCCAATTATATTCGTTGTTGTTTACCGAGCACCAGGTCCATATTCTGAGTTTTTATCTGAATTCTCAGAGTTTTTATCATGCGTAGTCCTTCAATCAGACAAAGTACTTATTGTAGGTGATTTTAATATCCATGTGGACATTGAGAGCAATAGCCTTAGTACTGCTTTCAATTCACTGCTAGATTCTATTGGTTTCAGTCAGAGGGTGCATAAGGCCACGCACTGTTTTAACCACACCCTCGACCTTGTGCTAGAATATGGCATCAAAATTGACGATTTAATAGTATTTCCGCAGAATCCTTTATTATCAGACCATTTTTTAATAACTTTCGAATTCCTACTACCAGACTATACGAAATTAAATAAAAGTTTCTACACTAGATGCTTATCTGACAGTGCTATAGCTAAATTTAAGGAAGCTATTCCAACAGCACTTAACTCAATGTCATGCCTTAATATAACAGAGGACTGTTATGTTAACTCTAGTCCCTCCCAACTTGATAACTTTGTAGACGCTGCTACGGCCTGCCTACGGACTACTTTAGACTCGGTTGCTCCTCTCAAAAAGAAGATGATGAAGGAAAGGAAACTAGCACCTTGGTATAACTCCCAAACTCGCAAATTAAAACAAATCTCACGAAAACTTGAAAGTAAATGGCGTTCCACCAAACTGGAAGAATCTCGTGTGGATTGGCAAGATAGTCTAAAAAATTATAGGAGGGCCCTCAGAAATGCCAGATCAGACTATTACTCAACACTAATAGAAGAAAATAAGAACAACCCAAGGTTTCTTTTCAGCACTGTAGCCAGGCTGACAGATAGTCACAGCTCTATTGAGCCATCTATTCCTATAGCTCTGAGCAGTGATGACTTCATGACCTTTTTTAATGATAAAATTATAACAATTAGAGAAAAAATTCATCACCTTCTGCCCACAGCTTCCAACGACTCACCATTGGGCGCAGGAGGGCTAGAGAGAACGATAAGACCTGATACTTATTTAGACGGCTTTTATCCTTTAGACCTCCAACAATTAATGTTAAGGGTCTCTTCAGCTAAGCCAACTACCTGTCTCTTAGACCCCATTCCAACGAAGCTACTTAAAGAAGCACTACCCGTGGTCAACACCACATTACTAGATACGATCAATATGTCCTTATTAACGGGTCACGTACCGCAGTCTTTTAAAGTAGCTGTGATAAAAACCTATTCTGAAAAAACCCACCCTCGACCCTGAGGTCTTAGCCAACTATAGACCTATATCTAACCTCCCGTTTCTCTCCAAAATCCTTGAGAAGGTAGTCGCTAATCAATTGTGTGACTTTCTGCATAGAAATAGTCTATTTGAAGACTTTCAGTCAGGATTTAGAAAGCATCATAGCACAGAGACGGCACTGGTGAAAATCACTAACGACCTTCTAACTGCTGCTGACAAAGGACTTGTCTCCGTACTTGTCTTATTAGATCTTAGTGCTGCATTCGACACTATTGACCATACCATCCTCTTACAGAGACTGGAACATTTAGTTGGCATTAAAGGAATCGCACTAAGCTGGTTTAAGTCCTATTTTTCTGAGCGATCCCAATTTGTTAATATTAACGATAAACCATCCAAATACGCTAAAGTTAGCCATGGCGTTCCTCAAGGCTCAGTGCTTGGACCAATTCTATTCTCTTTATATATGCTTCCTCTAGGCAATATTATTAGGAAACACTCAATTAACTTTCACTGTTACGCAGACGACACCCAATTATATCTGTCAATCAAGCCAGACGAAAGCGGTCAGTTAGCTAAACTTCAAGCGTGCATTAAAGATATAAAATCCTGGATGACCCACAATTTTCTGATGTTGAACTCAAACAAAACGGAAGTTATTGTGCTGGGACCCAAGCACCACCGAACTTCATTATCTAAATATATAGCTACCCTAGATGGTATTGCCCTGGCCTCCAGCACTACTGTCAGAAATCTAGGAGTCATTTTTGACCAGGATCTATCCTTTAACGCCCACTTAAAACAAACCTCAAGAACAGCCTTTTTCCATCTTCGTAACATTGCCAAAATCAGGAACATCCTGTCTCAAAACGATGCTGAAAAACTAGTCCATGCATTCGTAACTTCCCGGCTGGACTACTGTAATTCTTTACTATCAGGCTGCTCAAATAAGTCCCTCAAGACCCTCCAGCTGATCCAGAATGCTGCAGCACGTGTTCTGACAAGAACTAACAAAAGAG
>NC_050175.1:46294757-46297257 GCF_008315115.2 Sander lucioperca | reverse complement strand
TCTGTTTGCTTTATATTTCATATTTCATCAACAAGATGAGGAAATGTTACTCAGTATTTCCTCCTGACGGTAAATCATGATGTTTTTATGGTTCTTTAATAAGCCGACGAATCAAATCAAACACAAACTAATGAAAGAGGCACATATAAACTAAAATCATATAAACTAAAATATTGTTTTAGTATCTGAATCATGTTTAATTATAATTAAACAAAGATATGAGTCAGAACTGCTGTGGCGTAATATTACCTGAGAAAAGTTCTGAAAAAAAGATGTAATATTTTGGAAAGATGTATTATTATGAGAAAAAACTCGGGAAAAATACGTAATAATTCAAGAAAGATGTTGCGAAAAAAAAGGGTTTAATTTCCAGAAAACACTATTTATTTTTTTCTAAACAAAGGTTAATAAATGAGATGTGTGTTTGTGTGCGTATGTGTGTGTGTGTGTGTATGTGTGAGAATGTTTGTGTGTGTGTGTGCGTGTTTGTGTTTGTGTGTGTGTGTGTATGTGTGAGTATGTTTGTGTGTGTGTGTGTGTGTGTGTGTGTTTGTGTGTGTGTGTATATGTGTATGTTTGTGTGTGTGTGTGTGTGTGTTTGTTTGTGTGTGTGTGTGTGTGTGCGCGTATGTGTGTGTGTGTACGTGTGTGTGTGTGTGTGCGTGTTTGTGTTTGTGTGTGTGTGCGTGTGTGTGTGTGTGTGTGTGTGTGTGTGTAATGGTTTGAGTTTCCTCCCGTTTGAGCGGTGGATCTTTTGGACGTCGTCAGAGACAGGTCTTTGTGTCTTCTCTCTGAGACGTAAACACTTGTCGGAGGTTTTGAGAGGTTTCTGAGTGCTGAGAAACATTAGTTCTGCAGCTGAGTGGAAGTTTGGCGTCCGGAGTCGCAGCTCGTTGTGCCTTTTTAAACAGATTGGATATAAATAAGCTGAGCAGTGTCCCGAGATAACTTCTGTTAGGGTCTGACTCTATAAATAAAGTTCAGTTGAAGGAGCGAGTTTATCTAAACTACAGTATCACATTTTACTGTGTTAAGGGCTTCAAAAGAAGCGAAAAACAGTCAACGTTTGTCGTTTTTTTCAACGTTTTTTTTAGCAGAAAAAGTTGGAAAAGGTGACAAAAACTTCACACAATGTGTGTATTTTTTCTATAATTACATACTCTGTGTGTTTCTTGCACTAAAGAATATAAATCCTGATTCCTGCAGACAACTAAGACGGTCATTTCTTAGGGTGTATCTCCGTAGACTCATATTACCTCCGAGTTATTTCTGTAGTATAGATGTAAAACTCTCTGTAGATTAGAAGGTGACAAGTTTTCGGGACTCCCATGGGTCACGGTATTCCCGCAGGGAGTCCTGCTGTTTTGGAGTCAATCTCACTGTTGGTAACGTGATAGGGACGGAACAGAGCAGAGAAATCAACGGGAGCGGGACGGAGCGGGAGATTAAATTAAAAAATTACGCTGCAGTGCCCAAAGATTATGAGGCGTTTTGTTCGAGAAAATCTCCGTTGAATTGATATGCAATGAATCAACTGTAATATCTAATGTGACCAGCAGAGGGAACCATCTAGTTATATGACCATGGTCTAATTTGGTAGGGAGAGAGACGCAGAAGAGTAGCTACAAGCTAGGTTTTGGTGATGATGTTAGTTTGTACATTAAAGTTTGAGCACAAGCTCATTGTGGATTAAAAACCAAGTCTCTTCTTTAAGACTCAAACAATCAGTTAGGAATTACGTAATGAAATGGCCTAGGCCTGCAGGTAATGCATGTTACCTAGGCCTGCAGGTAATGCATGTTTAGTGTAGCCTAAATTTCCAAGGCCACCTCAGTGATTTGACCGCGATTAACCAAACATGTTACAGGGGGGCAACAGAGTCTGATAACTTTAGACAACATAGGGAACCAAACGGGAGCGGAATGGGATTCGGGAGTCTTTCTCAGGATTTTGCAGGACAGGATTTTTTTTTTCTGGGGGGGGGGGCAGTCATGTGATCGGGATATGATGGGAGTATTTTTGTGGGCTCGGGATGGAAGCGACAATTGATTCCCTTGTCACCCTCAACTGTGGACTCATGTTTCCCCTGTGTTATTTCTGTAGTATAGATGTAATACTCTGTAGACTCATGTTTCCCCTGTGTTATTTCTGTAGTATAGATGTAATACTCTGTGTAGACTCATGTTTCCCCTGTGTTATTTCTGTAGTATCGATGTAATACTCTGTGTAGACTCATGTTTCCCCTGTGTTATTTCTGTAGTATAGATGTAATACTCTGTAGACTCATGTTTCCCCTGTGTTATTTCTGTAGTATAGATGTAATACTCTGTAGACTCATGTTTCCCCTGTGTTATTTCTGTAGTATAGATGTAATACTCTGTAGACTCATGTTTCCCCTGTGTTATTTCTGTAGTATAGATGTAATACTCTGTGTAGACTCATGTTTCCCCTGTGTTATTTCTGTAGTATCGATGTAATACTCTGTGTAGACTCATGTTTC
>NC_050175.1:46269757-46292257 GCF_008315115.2 Sander lucioperca | reverse complement strand
TAAATGCAGATATAAATGTAATTAAAAAAATAATTATTGATTTTTAAATATTGCACCTGTCAATACAGAAGGAAATATTCTAGAGCCTGTTTTGCCGTCAATCCTGCCGACGTTGTCTTTGCTGTAATCAGATCAGTATATATTTATGTTTATGAGAAACATCCATGTGTCCAGACAAGGCTAGCAGCAGCAGCGCCGCGTCAGACACCTTTCTGGTGAAAGACATAGAAAATGCCATGCAGCTGACACGCGACAGAAAAGCCACGCTCGTGCCACGCTCGTGCCACGCTCACGCCACGCAGCCAGTGTGAAGCCGGCCTTATTTCTCCACATCACAATAGACAACAGATTTAGTTTCCTGTGTCTGAATCTGTGTTCGTGGTTTTACAAACGTTGAATAAAAACATGAACTGACATCAGACGCTATTTGACTGCAGTTTGTGATCATCTGTTTTTATTTATTTTTTTTATTCTCTATGGAAACAAAGTTTAACATACACATACAAGATATAAAACAATACTTCCTCGGCCAAATCTCTCACTGACATAAAGACGACTCAAAGGGTTACTTTGATTTCTATCACCCTGGACTCTCTGTCTCCATGTGTGTGTGTCTGAGTGTCTGATGGAACAACAATCTGTGAAACTGGTCCAGTATTAAACCAGGACCAAGCTGTAATGTAACCCTACAGGACTAATGTTCAGCAGCAGTTAGAGTCACTAAAAGTTCTGTTGTTGCCGCTGACAGACTCAGATTATTATTCTAAGTGTCTGAAAACATTATGGGATGGATCCCTACAGAGATAGACCTTTTAGTTAAAGAGTAAGATCCTTTTAGTTTAACATGAAACACCCCCGAAATCACCATCACCAAACTCCACCAGACTCCATGTAAATAATCAGGACTTTTATCATCGTAAAACACACTTCATTCAAAGTGGACAGAAACTAAATCAAACTATCAAAAGCCATCTTGGTTCATCTTTCCACTGTTCCAACAATCACCACTCTGGTTTGGTTGAAATAAACCCTTAATTCACCCATTTACATGTGGAGATATGCTGACTCTATACACGCTAAAAGTACTGATTATTTACATGGAGTCTGGTGGAGATATGCTGGCTCTAATTATATTTGTATGTGTGACATGCTCCAACAACACCATGACAAAATCCTCGTATGTGCAACGTACTTGGCAATAAAGCCCTTTCTGATTCTGATTCTGATTCTCTATACACGCTAAAAGTCCTGATTATTTACATGGAGTCTGGTGGAAATATGCTGGCTCTATACACACTAAAAGTACTGATTATTTACATGGAGTCTGGTGTAGTTTGGTGATGGTGATTTCGGGGCTGTTTCATGTTAAACTAAAAGGATCTTACTCTTTAACTAAAAGGTCTATCTCTGTAGGGATCCTTTCCATCCATTTTTTTACAGTTTGTTTGCTGAAATGTTATGCTTGGATATGCAAATTAGACATTATCTTGTTTAATATGTGCTAATAATTTGAATACATGTCCACAACAGCATTCTAAACATTGGATAAAGTTAGGTTCAAACTTCCTTCCTGTTCATTTTGTCGACATATACTGTAAGAGTCAAGGGGATTTTGGATATCTCTTGTTGTCACTCCATAAATCAGAAAATACAACTATAACTTCTCTTCTAGTTTGTCTCTGCTTCCCCCGTCACCTGCAGCTGTAGACAACACGCTGCTGCCCCCCGGTGGTCACATCACATCACTGCAACAACCTTTACTGGAACAATCAACAATCACACTGGCCCTCATTTATCAACCTAACGTAGAAACCAGAGCAGATATGAGCGCAGAAATCATCTGACGACAGGCTTCACGTGTGATTCATGAAATGTTGGTATCACACCAATCAGAGCGTAAGGATGGTCGTATATTGATAAATGCAGCGGCTGGAAACGATCGTAATTAAATATCACGCCCCAATATATTCTGGGTTTTGAGGCCTCGCCCCTACAATTTACGACATGGTGAGATGTAATCCGGCTGAGAAGAGACACTTCTCAGAGGTGGAGACTGAAACCCTGATATCTCAGGTTCACTATCTGGCAGCCTGAGAGCTGGTATTAAAAGCTGTAGAAAGAATGGGGAATGGAAAGAGATCACTGATGCAGTCAACAGTGTTGTCGTGGTAAATCAGACTCCAGCTGAAGTTTATTTAATTTATACATCCTTGACATATGTATGCTATAGTCCTAATAGTAATATATATGCTTATATTGCAATCTCTTAGGCCTACACCTACCTATATTTAAACAAACACACAGTAGTGGAGTTTATGCAGTCAGGGGCCTAGGAATGAGTTTAACATTGGGGGGGGGACACATATTGGAAACCTGACAGATCCGTTAATGGTTTGAACAGAAATATGTCCTAAATTAACTATACTGCAAAACATTCACCAACATACTTTATTCTACTAAAAATATACATTTGTAAAGATAAAGGAAAACACATTTTGAATGGCAGTAATTAACTAATAAATATAAAATCAATTATTTAATTGCAGGCCTAATCATCCAGTTTTGTAGATTAATAAATAACATATATTGATCAAAATTTGAATTCAAATTTTCTGAATACATTTTCTTTTCTTAGTTGTATCTTAAGCCTCAATGAACAGACACAGATACATGCAGAGGTTAAGGTGAAAGACAAAAACAACATCAAGAATTTTAACATATAAACCAACTAGTTTTTACTCTCGAGTGTGATATCCTTCCACATTTCCACTAACTAACTGGTGTGTGAAGGTAAAGGTAAACGAAAAAGACATTAGAATGGATGTAACTGATATAACTGATAAATATCAATTCCTATGTAGTTTTCTGTCACAAATAAAGGTTAGATAGCACTGTACAGTCCTGCATTCAATAATTTGCGTGCTGTGATTTTTCCAGTGTCAAACATGTGCCGTGGCACACAAAAGGTTGAAAAACACTGGCCTAGGCAAAAGAGCCAAAATGTTTTTTCCTCCTGTCATTTGCAGCCACAAATTGCTTGCACATTGACTTCTTGTCCAGTAAGTCAAATTTATCCTGATGGACATGACAAACAGCAACATGGTTAAGTCTGTTTTGAGTCATTGTGGAACAGAGCCAAGTTTTGAGCCTGCGGAGGACACTAAAACTTCTCTCTGCCTCAGAGGATGACACAGGGACTACCAAAAGCAACCTGACCAGGTTTTCCACTTGCCCAAATAGTCTACCTACCTCTACAGGCAATCCACGAATGATCCCTGCAGCCTCTGCACTGTGGCTAAATGAGTAGTTCAGGCGAAACATAGAAAGCTGCACTGAAAGTGACTCTCTGTTCAACTCTGGGTATTTCTCAATGACTGCAGCATCAATCTCTCCACTCAGAACAGAGATGTTTACAAGTCATTTTTTGGAAGTCCAAGTCAAGTCTCAAGTCTCTGGCCATCTGATCTGTCCCTAACACTGTATTGTTAAATCTTATGAATTTAAAGCATGTCCTGTAGCTACCATCCATACAGTCCAGTATCATAGCATGTCCTGTAGCTACCATCCATACAGTCCAGTATCATAGCATGTCCTGTAGCTACCATCCATACAGTCCAGTATCATAGCATGTCCTGTAGCTACCATCCATACAGTCCAGTATCATAGCTTGTCCTGTAGCTACCATCCATACAGTCCAGTATCATAGCATGTCCTGTAGCTACCATCCATACAGTCCAGTATCATAGCTTGTCCTGTAGCTACCATCCATACAGTACAGTATCATAGCATGTCCTGTAGCTACCATCCATACAGTCCAGTATCATAGCATGTCCTGTAGCTCCCATCCATACAGTCCAGTATCATAGCATGTCCTGTAGCTACCATCCATACAGTCCAGTATCAACATCAGTTGTGGGATAACTTCATGGGGTCTACCTAAGACATCCCTCTAGCCCTCAGACCTGGTGAAATATTAACCTAAGTCTGTCACATCATATGGATACAACTATAAAGTGTTGATACAACAATGTGCCTGTTCCCAGCATTAGCACAACACTTAGCGATTGTTAGCTTGTTATCTGTGGTGATATTTGCTAAATGTAACGTCTCTTTCACTCAAAAAAATCTAATGTCGAAGTGGAAATCAAGAGAATAGTGGCAGCACCACACCAGTTACAGAACAACATGCATCTCAGTGTCAGTCCAAATTACGCACAATAAGCAGTTTGAACTCACTGATGTAATGACATTTATTATCTAAGTGTTAGTACGCTCAGTGAAACTGAGTCCAGCGTGAGGGAGACCCGACTCAGAGGAGGAGAGGTTAGTGAGGCCAGCGTCTCCACGGCAGGTGACAGTGCGCACGGATCCGCTGCGCCACGCATGGATGAAATAATGAAATAGTAAATTGGACTACAGTAACAGAAATATGTGCAGAATTAAGACAGTCAAGACGGCCCAGTGTTTGGTGGACCGGGTACACCTTGTTCACTTAATAGCCTACAAATCATCCACGGGATCAATTACGCATCATGAGTTTGCCCACCCGACACAGTGTTTGTTCCTGGGGAGATGGATCCGTGCGTCCCGCCTCCTGTGCACCATGGATGTCTGAGCCTCAGCAACCACTAACTATAAAGATACTATCTGCCTGTTCCCAGCATTAGCACAACACTTAGCAATGGTTAGCTTGTTACCTGTGATGATATATGCTAAATGTAACGTTTCACTTTCTTAGCATGTGAGTGACTGACCTATCTGGGTGCGTTTGGAGATGCCTGATGAAGTTCCACGTTGTTGATCCAGCAGCATTTATCTTGCTGCCACACACCTTGCATGTAGCTGTTAGCTTACTGCCACTGTTTACCAAGTTATAGAAAGCTAAACTAATGACAAAAGGCACAACTCTGGGAGGACTTGGTGTCGCCATCGTCAGTGTATTTTTATATGTGAGTGCGTGCAAATAAGGCATAACGCATGCGTTACGTTGCACATTATGGCAAAGGGCAGGGGACATGAGGCTCGTCATACGTTTCCCCAACGTATATGCTCCAAAAAAAGAAAATAGAAATACATGAATACATTTTGATTTAAAAAGCAACAATTGCATGAAAATAGGTTGTTGACGAGTCTCGAAGCTCGAGTCTGAAGTCTTTTGGGTCGAGTCCGAGTCAAGTCTGAAGTCAGCTGTTTGTGCGACTTAAGTGTGACTCGAGTTTGAGTCTCAGACTCGAGTCCCCATATCTGACTCAGAAGTGTCTCTTCCAACTTTTGCAAAGTCAGCAAGTCATCCTGGTTAATTAGCTCACTGAGCTGTGCATCTACAATACCCAGGACTTTAAAGAATCCCCCTCTGTAGCGGTCCTTGGCACTTTTAGGCAGATGTGCCTCAGCTCCTTCAATGAAGCGTTTTGGGGGTGGTCTGGTCTGTGGAATGGTAATGGGCTTAACACCTAAAGACTGAACCACAGCTGTCGCCTCTTCAAACAGAGTTTTGAAACTTGCCTCATCTCTTTTGGCCTTGAGTGTTGTTCTAACAACTTTGACAGCAGCCCTCATGCCAGCAATGGTTTCAGTTCTCTTCTGAAAAGAGATGTTCAGGCATTCAAGCTCACACATCACTGGTGAGGCAAGGATGAGACCCAAAACTGTTTTGCCTTTCCTAAACTGCCCTAGCAGGCCATTAGCAGTAGATGCAGTATTTGAGGGACAACAAGCCATCTCCTGCAAGCTAGCCAGCACTGACCCATACTGTGACAAAACAGCTGTGATGGCTTTGCCCCGTATTGTCCATATCGTGGGACACAGGGGTTTTATTGCAGTGCATGATGGATTCTCTGCATGTGTTATTGCTGCATGGATCGCCTTAAACTTCCCTGAATGAGACAAAAGGACTCCAAGCTGGTTGACCCAATCCAATGAGTCTCTGATCAGAACAGAGGCTAAGCAAGCTTTCTGTGTGATTACAGTTTTTCTTGATTGCTTTGATGCAGCAGTCAACTCAAACCACATCTTTCAAACCAGTTAACACACAGACCCAAACAGTGGCACTCATGGTCAAAATGACACATTCTGTTTGTAAAAGGCTCTAACCGTGCCAAAACATTTCAAATGAAAAAAAACAACACAACTTGCAAACAAGTGTGTGAGCTCTTCCAATCAACCATTACACAGTGGACACCAACATACTAAATACAGCACTCAGTGGGAATCAGTGCACCATTGCTTGTCATTGTAGCCTGCTACTGTATGTAGCTTTCATGCCAGAGACATTTGTTGTCAAATTTGCCTTCTTGCAAAGATTTGGAACCAGAATCAGAAATGCTTTGATGCACATTTTATTGATTCCACTCATTCTTATTTTCAAACTGTGGCTGAAAACTGAAATACTGTAAATATTACACAAAATACATGTAAACCAAAATAAAATCGATTAGAGTATAATACATTAAGAAAATAAAAATAACATCTCTTACAGTAAAGTATAAAGATCTATTACTGTAGAGTATAAGAAATAGCCACTATTGATACTCAGTCTCAGTCTCGTGTCTTGATGATGGGGCCACATGGCCATGATTGATAACGTGATCAATAACAGTTGCATGAATTTCATCAGAAACCTGAGCCCTTCCAACTATACCTCCACCTCACACTCGGACTCCTCTTCCTCGGACCCCTCTACCTTTTCCTCTCACTCTCATCTGCCTTTGAACTCTTCCATCCATGTTGGCAAAGAACAACACAGATGCTGCACCTTTAAGGCCTGCAGACTGATCTATAGGGCCACATGGTCTAACCCTGCAGACTGATCTATAGGGCCACATGGTCTAACCCTGCAGACTGATCTATAGGGCCACATGGTCTAACCCTACAGACTGATCTATAGGGCCACATGGTCTAACCCTGCAGACTGATCTATGGGGCCACATGGTCTAACCCCGCAGACTGATCTATGGGGCCACATGGTCTAACCCTGCAGACTGATCTATGGGGCCACATGGTCTAACCCTGGAGACTGATCTATAGGGCCACATGGTCTAACCCTGCAGACTGATCTATAGGACCACATGGTCTAACCCTACAGACTGATCTATAGGACCACATGGTCTAACCCTACAGACTGATCTATAGGGCCACATGGTCTAACCCTACAGACTGATCTATAGGGCCACATGGTCTAACCCTACAGACTGATCTATAGGGCCACATGGTCTAACCCTGCAGACTGATCTATGGGGCCACATGGTCTAACCCCGCAGACTGATCTATGGGGCCACATGGTCTAACCCTGCAGACTGATCTATAGGACCACATGGTCTAACTCTACAGACTGATCTATAGGACCACATGGTCTAACCCTGCAGACTGATCTATAGGACCACATGGTCTAACCCTGCAGACTGATCTATAGGGCCACATGGTCTAACCCTGCAGACTGATCTATAGGACCACATGGTCTAACCCTGCAGACTGATCTATAGGGCCACATGGTCTAACCCTGCAGACTGATCTATAGGGCCACATGGTCTAACCCTGCAGACTGATCTATAGGGCCACATGGTCTAACTCTACAGACTGATCTATAGGGCCACATGGTCTAACCCTGCAGACTGATCTATAGGACCACATGGTCTAACTCTACAGACTGACTGCTAGGTGAAGATTTGTGTGAAGGAGTGTCCAACAGGTGCTTCAGTGATGTCATACTGATGGAGGTAGTTTCTAATAGTTATAGCTGGGCTATAGCTAAAACAATGGAGTTTGGACTGCTGGAATGACATCCTTGTTAACTGTTCTGCTAAAGGGTGTGGGGGGGGGATGTGTCCATCCAATGAGAAAGGGTTAACACATTAGTAAGAGGTGTCTTCTGCTCTGCTGAGACAGTGATGATGAAAAGCCAGTGGATCCCAGTTTCTTTAAGCAGGTCAAAGCAATCAAGAAAAAATGTAAGGACTCGATCTATAGTTGCCAAACTCACACTGTTTATATTTCTAAATGCTCCCTGATCTGCAATTACTGCTGCCTGGATTTCACGCAGTCTGATTGCATTGTTTGCCACTACCATATCTACAATGGCAGACTCCTGTTCAATACTAAATATCTTTCCTCTGCCACCACTGTGTGGTAATGTGTGGATCCTATAAAGTAAAAGCAAAAAGCATGTCAAAATTGACATTACTGTATGACAGTCACATAAATGGGATTGATAAAACATCTGCATTACTGTAGACACAGTTTGTTCTGCTAACAGGGCAATACAGTAAAGCTGAAATACACAGTGGTACACATTACAGTAACACTGTGAATTACCTGTTCTCATTCCCAAAAAGCCTGACAATAGATGCCACAGTGCTCCGAGTCAGAATGGGCTGGACCCTTTGTCCCGCCTATCTAAAGGACAAGCCATGATTGATGACATGGTCAATAATTGTTGCCCCAATTTCATGTGAAACTTGAGCTGGATTTTGTCCTCTTGCTGCTGCAGCTCCTCCACCACGCATACGGGCTCCTCTTCCTCTGGCCCCTCTGGCTCCTCTTCCTCTGGCCCCTCTGGCTCCTCTTCCTCTGGCCCCTCTGCCATGGCCTCTTACTCTACGGCCTCTTTGATCCATGCTTGCAAATAGCAACACAGAGGTGGCATCTTTTATAGATGGATGAGGACTGATTGCTGATTGAAGAGTTGTGGAAATGAGTTTCACACAGGTGCATAGAGTACTTTCTATCAGCTGTGAATAGATGTTTTCCTTTTGTTCACCACAGTGAATCCAGTAGAGTTCAGGGTCTTTCAATGAGATCTGTGGTAACTGTTTTGACAAAGGGTGTGAAAAATGTGTGAAACAAATGAAAAGGTGTTAAAACATTTGCAAGAGAAGACTTCTGCTGTGCTAATAATGTGATGATGAAGATAAAGGGGATCCCAGTTTCATTTAGTGTGTCTTAGCAAATGAGAAAAACTGTAAATACTGTTTTTAGTGTAAATCGCTTTTGTCCATTACATTACTGGAAAGTCCGCCATATTTTCGCCAGTCAACGTTGGCTAGTAACGTTAATAGTAACAACGTTTACCTAAGAGTGTACTAGTTAGATGTTGAATCACAACATGTCTGTGTGTGTGTGTCTGTGTGTGTGTGTGTGTGTGTGTGTGTATGTGTGTGTGTATGTGTGTGTGTGTGTATGTGTGTATGTGTGTGTGCGTGTGTGTGTATGTGTGTGTGTGTGTGTGTGTGTGTGTGTGTGTGTATGTGTGTGTGTGTGTGTATGTGTGTGTGTATGTGTGTGTGTGTGTGTATGTGTGTGTGTGTGTGTGTGTGTGTGTGTGTGTGTGTGTGTGTGTGTGTGTGTATGTGTGTGTGTGTGTGTGTGTGTATGTGTGTGTGTGTGTGTGTGTGTGCGTGTGTGTGTGTGTGTGTGTATGTGTGTGTGTATGTGTGTGTGTGTGTGTGTGTGTGTGTGTGCGTGTGTGTGTGTGTGTGTGTATGTGCATGTGTGTACATTATCTTTGATCTTTATAATGTGTTTCTATGAATCCTAAAATAATCTCTCTGTTTCATGAAGTAGATTTACGTCCAATCACCATTTATTAAATCTGCATCCATTAAAGATAATCCAGATTACAGAGAAGAGGGCGAGTCTCTGTGTGTCTGTGGCATCCTGCAGACGGACCGCTGCAAGATAACAGCACTGAGGGCCGGACCAGAACCAGGACCAGGACCAGAACTAGGACCCGAGGGGACCAGGACCAGAGGGGACCAGGACCAGAGGGGACCAGGACCAGGACCAGAGGGGACCGGGAGGATCTGTGTATCTGTGGCATTCTGCAGACGGACCGCTGCAAGATTACATCACTGAGGGCTGGACCAGGACCAGGACCAGAGGGGACCAGAACTAGGACCAGGACCAGAGGGGACCAGAACTAGGACCAGGACCAGAGGGGACCGGGAGGACTCTTTTTTGACTCTTAAATGTTTTTTTTTGTACAGATTGCATAATCCGGTTTGAATCATAAAGCAAAATGCATCTTTCTATCCTCTTATCTCTTCTCTGATTTGATGCTCCCAAATCTTTCTTTTGGCGTGTGTTTCCGATCGACTCCAGCCAGATTTCAGGTCTGTTTTAACATTGCAGATTGAAGCCGAGCACTGTAACGATACTCCGACACTTTCTCTTATTCCAAGTGAGGAAAAGAATATTCTCAGTTCACGATATCTGGTTGAAATTCATATTTTGGATCAGCACAGAGAAGCCGAAGGAGCCCGGACACAGAGAGAGAAGACAGAGACTTTGAATCGTTGCTCTTTGGCTCCAAACAGTTCAGCTAAGCCTGAGAGAAGCCAGAGATGTAGCTGTGCTAACCTGACCCTAACATATGGTTGATGTTGTAACAGAAATGAATTCAAATCAAATCGCGGCTTTGAATGGATTCAGGAGGTCAGTGGCGATATCCCGAGTCTTTCCATATCCTGCCGAGACAGAAGTTTAAGTCACCTAACTCAAAACATCTCGCCGTGTCTTACACAATGTGTTGATGTTATTAAGATGATGATAAAAACCATATACTGTGCAGCCTGAGCTTGAAGATCCAACCATGTCATGCAAGACCGACACAAAAACAACTTCACAACGTCCACCCGTTCCCCGAGTTACACGCATGAACACATCCCAGCGTAAAGTGTCCGGTAGCTGCGGGCGCTGCTGAATGATTTCATCTCTCTCGGTCTGGAGCTCACTGGTAACTAGTGACGATGACGAGGCAGCTGTTCTCACAGCCATCGCAGAAAACTTTTGGAGACTTTTTTTAACGTTATTTTCTACACTTCGACACTTTCTTTGACATCTCAGAACAATCCCAGGTCTTCAAAACGACTGCAGTTCAGTTCTGTTGTTAAGAATTAAAGAAAGATTTTGAGCTGGTGGTGATGGTGCAGTGGATATGACACATGCCTTTGGTGTGGGAGATCTGGGTTTGATTCCCACTGTGATACATCAACCAATGTGTCCCTGAGCAAGGCACTCAACCCCTAGTCGCTCCAGAGGCGTGCAACCTCTGATATATAGCAATTGTGAGTTGATTTGGATAGGAATCCAGTCAGGAGTTGAGTGTATGGTTACATAACTACTGTTAACTAGTCAAACATACGTTGATCTTATAGACTTGACTAATGTCAGCTTAAATAACCTTTATATTATAGTTATAGTTGACTAATGTCAGCTTAAATAACCTTTATATTATAGTTATAGTTGACTAATGTCTACGAGACAACGCTTACGTACGATGTACGCGTGTTTCTGAGTTTTAGAGTTTACTAATGTGGGGGAACTGTCCACCATAGGAGAGTTAAATAAGTTGTTCACGTCCGCGTGTGTCAAAGGTTTTGGGACAAACATCACTCCGGACGATGAACATGGAAAGTTAAAACTTTATCGACATGGACGGAAGAGGACGGAGAGGAACCAACGGATCATTCAAACGATCGTCCATCAAACGCAGCGCTTCCTCTGGGTCGCAGAAGGTAAGACAGCTGGTGAGTGTGTGTGTGTGTCTGTGTGTGTCTGTGAGTGTGTGTGTGTGTATATGTGTGTGTGTGTGTGTGTGTGTGTGTGTGTGTGTGTGTGTCTATGTGTGTGTGTCTGTGTGTGTGTCTATGTGTGTCTCTGTGTGTGTATGTGTGTCTGTGTGTATGTGTGTGTGTGTGTGTGTGTGTGTGTCTGCGTGTATGTCTGTATGTGTGTGTGTGTGTGTGTGTATGTGTGTGTGTCTATGTGTCTCTGTGTGTGTTTGTGTGTGTGTGTGTGTATGTCTGTGTGTGTGTGTGTGTGTGTATGTGTGTGTGTCTATGTGTGTCTCTGTGTGTGTCTGTGTGTATGTGTGTGTGTGTGTGTATGTGTGTATGTGTGTGTGTCTATGTGTTTCTCTGTGTGTGTTTGTGTGTGTGTGTATGTCTGTGTGTGTGTGTGTGTGTGTGTGTGTGTGTGTGTATGTCTGTGTGTGTGTGTGTGTGTGTGTGTGTGTGGGTGGGGGGAGATTAGGACAGCAGGATAAGAGGATTTGATGCATAAAGAAATGGAAAGCTCTCTCCCAGTAATTAGCCAGATCAAACTGAGCATTTTATCTATTGTGCAGCTGCAGCTTTTATATCCCCCCCCCCCCCATCCCCTCCCCCTCACCAGGCTACAACTATGCTTTTAAAATGTCAAATAATCAACGTTTTCCTGAATGAAAATCTGCAGAATTTAGAGGTCTGTGTTTTTTTGTTGGATATTCAGAGTTTAATTTATTTTTTTAATTATTTCTGATTAAATTTCTGCAGGAAATCTCAGAAAATTTCAGTAAAATTATACAAAAAATGTATGGAGTATTTCTGCGTCTGCAGAGACCGTGGGGCCCATTGATTACATCTCCCCAAATTCATTCTGAGAGATTTGGAATATGTGGAAACTGTGTGATCTCTGCTGGAATGTAAACTACAGCTGTGACTGAGCAGTGTTTCAGACTCTCTTATTATAATTAATGGTAATGAAGTCGCTGCTGTGTGATGATGTTTGTGTTCAGACTCAGAGAGCGTGGATCGAGAGAACTTTCCAGAAGAGAGAATGTATCCAGATTATTCCCGCCAAGGACGTCAGCAGGTACCGACACGCATTTCACATGGATCACTTATAATAATAAGTAATAATAATAATACGTTTATTTAATATAGCAGCTTTAACAGACACAGTCGTGCTTCACATATTTCACATTCAAATATATATACATGCACTATATGTCATATTGAGATTATATTAAAGTTATATATGCACTAGTTCATATTGAAATGATTCAAAAGTGATTTATTGTGCAGCCGTAATAAAACCCCTAGACATACCCTACACTGATTTCCACAGGGAATTAAATTTTGCTAAAAGGAAACTTTAAATAGATTACAGTAGCTTAGTGTTAGCTTTCCCTGCTTCGGGGGGGAGCTAACGTACACTCCACACAGAAATAAATCCATAAAATAACAGAAAAAGTTACTCACTACACACATAATTTCTGTTTTTAATTACGGGACAAAGTCTGGGTGAGCTGCCTGAACTTGTTATGTTGGTATTAACTGCCTGTGTTGTTGGTGTTGTTGTCGTTGTTGTTCAGGTGCGGTTGTGGCCAGCCGGTGTCGCAGCACACCCCCGTCCCTCCCAAAGAGGACTTTGTGGCTCCGCAGGACGTCCAACCTCCAGAGAGATGGAGTCCTCTGAAACACACCCAGACCTCGTCCACCGACGCCTATGGAGTCATCGAGTTTCAGGGCGGAGGACACGTCAACAAGGCCATGGTGCTCCAATACTCTTCATATATTTAATATTCCATGTTTAATATTTAATGGTAGACACACGCTTCTTCAGGACATGATCACCTGTTTCCTGGTGAAAGTCTTGTGTTTTCTCCTTAACTCCTTCAGGACATGAACACCTGTTTCCTGGTGAAAGTCTTGTGTTTTCTCCTTAACTCCTTCAGGACATGAACACCTGTTTCCTGGGTGAAAGTCTTGTGTTTTCTCCTTAACTCCTTCAGGACATGAACACCTGTTTCCTGGTGAAAGTCTTGTGTTTTCTCCTTAACTTCTTCAGGACATGAACACCTGTTTCCTGGGTGAAAGTCTTGTGTTTTCTCCTTAACTTCTTCAGGACATGAACACCTGTTTCCTGGTGAAGGTCTTGTGTTTTAGCCCCCACCCTATCTGTTCTAAATGTACTTTAGAGGAATATGTTTCCAGTGTTTAAAGCTCCAGATGTGTCTGAGTACTCCGGTGGTAACTCACATCCACAGTACATGCCGATAACTTTAGTCCAGTGGAGAGAACCATCTGGAAGGGCTTTGAAACTCAACTTGCCGTTCAAAAGACCCTTTTCTTTATAAATTTCTGTTTCTGCTAGCCACCCACAACATTACTACTGCATCGCTTCCTGGTTTCACAAACTACGGAGCGGCCCGAGGCCCAAATCATTTTGATAGCCCTAACCTTAGAGGTTAAATATTTCTTGTGTACCGTCCCCTAAATGTTCTCACGTGTGAGTGTGGGTTTTCTGCACTGAACCTGATTAAAAACAAATGCAGATCAAGGCTGCAGGTGGAGGACGACTTGCATTTATTCCTCTCTGCAGTGCAGCCCTGCATCGAACACCTCTGCGCATCAAAAGCGCGGCCTCATCTTTCCCACTGGGCCATTAAATTGAAACTCAAATTTGGGTTGTTTTGAATGCATAAATTGGTGCCGCAATTGATGCCGCTCTTGTAGTGCAAATGACTGAATGGCACAATTTGTTTGTTTAAATCTTGTTGTAAAGGTTTTATGTGTCTGAAATCGTAAAAAAAAAAATTGATGAAAATATGTGAATGTGTTCGATCTGATAACATGCCTTGAATGCAGTTGACTGTTAAATGCAGACGTGGCGTCAGCTGATTTTGCCGGGGCTTCAGCCCCGAATGTTTTGAGTGTAGCCCCGAATGTATTTTGAAAAGTTGAATGTCTGTGTGTCGCTTAGTGTCCACTCTCTCTGTGAAAACACAGGTCAGCAGCGCGCCTTCCCTGGTCTGTGCAGCTTCAGGTTTATAAAGGACGTGCTCTGCTGTGGACATGCTGCAGCAGATGTGTCCCGTTTGTGCTCCGTGTATTTCTGCCGTAGTTTCAGCTTCCCACCCCCGATGTAGAGCAGTGTTCAGCCTCTTCCCTAAACTTTGTCTCATTCAGAGCCCAGAGACCCAAACGGGGCTCTGAGTCTGTCAGGAGGTCTGAGATCTACCGTATCAGCAGAGCAATCACGTAATGCACAGCAGACTATGGTGTAGGTAGATTATTTTCTGAAATATTGTGACTTTATTCTTGTAATAGCCTATTACAACTTTATTTTTCTCAAAATATCACGACTCCTCCAAATCTCAGAGAACACAGATGGGATGAGTTATACTTTGAATGTGCACAAAGTTTTGGACATGAGCAGAAATCTTGCTCAAACATCTGAAATATTACAGTCCAGGGCTTTATTAATTCATTCAAATTAATTCATGTATCATTGAGGTGAATAATTGTCATATGCACATTTAATGAGGTTACTTCCTCAACAAAAGACCCAAAAGAGGAGGGATGAGTAAATGATGCTAGGCTACATGTGTGCTGACTCAGATATAATTAGAAAAGTCGATCTACAGGAGAATAAATAGATGAAAGCAATACAGAATGCCTGACAGCCTTCCTGGAATATATTCCATTGTTTTCATATTTTGAATTGTCCCCTATGTTTCCCTTTACATAAAGATATTTTCAGCATAAATTGATTCAGAAAACCCCTGCTCTATATCATCCCCTAAATGTTCCTGTGTATCGTCTCCTAAATATCTTGTTTTTACCGTGTCCGTCCTGCAGTACATCCCTGTCTCGTACGACTCTAAGCAAGTTTAGAGTGATCATCTCTGGATTATAAATGTTCCTGTGTACCGTCTCCATAATTTTCTCTATGTACTGTCTCCTAAATGTACCGTGTTTACCGTGTCCGTCCTGCAGTACATCCGGGTCTCGTACGACTCGAAGCCTGACCACCTGCTGCACCTGATGGTGAAGGACTGGCAGCTGGAGCTTCCCACGCTGCTCATCTCCGTGCACGGAGGCCTGCAGAACTTCGACCTGCCGCCCAAACTCAAGCAAGTGTTTGGGAAAGGACTGATCAAAGCTGCCGTGACCACCGGAGCCTGGATCTTCACCGGAGGAGTCAGCACCGGTACTAACCACGTTTTTACTTTTCTCAGTTTCGGTACGAACCCAGTTATTACTTTTTGCAGTTTCGGGGAAAAACCCGTTATATCTTTGTTCAGTTTCGGTATGATTCTGTTTCTTACTTTTTTCTAAGTTTTGTTACGAACTCGTTCATTATTTCTTCTTTTTTTGTTTCTGTACAAACCCGTTATTTACTTTTGTCACCTTCGGTGCGAACCTGTTTCTTACTTTGTTTAGTAGTCTTTATGCTAAGCTAAGCTAGACACATCCATCTGACTATCTCACTGGTACACAGAGAAGAGAAGGATTTTAAATGTCTAGTTTTGAACATGTTGAAGTGTTCCTTTACGTTACAGGATGACTGAGTTTGGCAAAATTGTTCTATAAAATTTTTAGCGATGACATCTTTAAGTGCTTTTAGTTTTCAGTTTAAAGCAGCTTTAACTGTGAAACTGTAAATATAACGATTATCTTTATGAACTCATCCTCTGACGGGATCTGTGTCTCTGGTGTGTTTCAGGAGTCATCCGCCACGTCGGAGACGCTCTCAAAGATCATTCGTCAAAGTCCAGAGGGAAAGTCTGCGCCATCGGCCTCGCGCCGTGGGGCATCGTGGAGAACAAAGAGGATCTCATCGGCAGAGACGTAAGATCAGTCAAAATAAGTCAAGTCAAGTGAGTTTTATTGTCATTTCAACCATATACGCTGTATATAGTGAAACGAAACAACATTTCACCATGGATCAAGTGGTGTTACACATTCAAAATATATAAAAACGACATTATATACAAACGACCTTTAGGACAAGCTACATGTAGTGCACACACATTATAGACTTTACATGAAGTGCAATTACTATTTAAAGTAGAGCATTTAAAGACAGTCAAGGGACAGGACAGACAATCAACAGAACTAGATAAAACCAGATAAAACCAGATAAAACCAGATAAACCGGATAAAACCAGATAAAACCAGATAAACCAGATAAACCAGATAAACCAGACATAACCAGATAAACCAGACATAACCAGATAAACCTATCAGTCGTGTAGACACAATAACATAATTGGGTCCAGGTTGAAGGACCCAAAGTTACTCTTTAACATTTGATGGTATTAGTACTTTTACTGAAGTAAAGGATCTGAATACTTCTTCCCGCGCTGCCTTTACCACTTGATTCATTTGTGACTCCCCGCCCTGTGATTGGACCAATCCCGTGTGTGCGCTGCAGGTGACGCGTCCCTACCAGACGATGTCCAACCCGCTCAGCAAGCTGTCGGTGCTGAACAGCAGCCACTCCCACTTCATCCTGGCCGACAACGGGACCAGCGGAAAGTACGGCGCCGAAGTGCGGCTCCGCCGGCAGCTGGAGAAGCACATCGCTCTGCAGAAGATCAACACACGTGAGTCAAACAGCCAATCACAGCACACCGGATTCACACAGCCAATCACAACACACGTGAGTCACCAGCCAATCACAACACACTGGAATCACACAGCCAATCACATCATACCGGAGTCACACAGCCAATCACATCACACCGGAGTCACACAGCCAATCACATCACACCGGAGTCACACAGCCAATCACATCACACTGAAGTCACCAGCCAATCACTGCACACGGAGTCACACAGCCAATCACTGCCGTCCTGTCTTCTCAATTAATTAATATGAAGTTAAATTAATACGTGTTTATTTTAATCTAAGCTCATGCTGATGACTGTCTAACATATTTCCCAGAAAAGAAAAACTATAAATTGCACAGCGTTTTACAAATACACTGTTCCAACAACTGCCACTGACACTGTTGGCCTGGGTCCTGTCCTGTGACCTGTGGGTTAGGGTTGGCCTTGGTTCTGTCCTGTGACCTGTGGGTTAGGGTTAGGGTTGGCAGGGCTGGGTCCTGTCCTGTGACCTGTGGGTTAGGGTTAGGGTTGACAGTGCTGGGTCCTGTCCTGTGACCTGTGGGTTAGGGTTAGGGTTGGCAGGGCTGGGTCCTGTCCTGTGACCTGTGGGTTAGGGTTAGGGTTGGCAGGGCTGGGTCCTGTTCTGTGACCTGTGGGTTTCCCTTTGTCATCCTATGCCTGGAGCGATCAATAAGGCAGGGACTGCAAAGGAAGGCTCAGCCGTCACATCAACTTCAGTTCATATTTTAATCTTTAAGACATCAACAAAAGAAGAAGAGTCTGTCATAAAAAGTCATATTATAGTATGTCGAAAAGTGATTAAAAAAGTCATATTATAGTATGTAGAAAAAATCATAAAAAGTCTTAAAAAGTCATAGTATGGAATTTTGAAAAAATCCTGAAAAGTCATGAAAAGTAATAGTATAGTATGTAGAAAAAGAATCATAAAAAGTCATAAAAAGTCATATTATAGGATGTTGAAAAAATCATGAAAAGTTATAAAAAGAAATATTATAGGATGTCAAAAAAGTCATAAAAAGGCATAGTATATTATGTCGAAAAAATCATAAAAAGTCATAGTATAGTATGTCGAAAAAATCATGAAAAGTTATAAAAAGAAATATTATAGGATGTCAAAAAAGTCATAAAAAGGCATAGTATATCATGTCGAAAAAATCATAAAAAGTCATAGTATAGTATGTCGAAAAAGTCATAAAAAGTCATAGTATAGTATGTCGAAAAAGTCATGAAAAGTCATAGTATAGTATGTCGAAAAAGTCATAAAGTCATAGTATAGTATGTCGAAAAAGTCATAAAAAGTAATAAAAAGTCATAGTATAGTATGTCAAAAAGGTCATAAAAAGTCATAGTATAGTATGTCGAAAAAGTCATAAAAAGTTATAAAAAGTCATATTATAGGATGACGGAAAAGTCATAAAAAGTCATAGTATAGTATGTCGAAAAAATCATAAATATTCATATTATAGGATGTTGTAAAAAGATGAAAGTCATAGTATATTATGTCGAAAAAGTCATAAAAAGTTATAAAAACTCATAGTATAATATGTCGATAAAGTCATAAAAAGTCATATTATATGATGTCGAAAGTCATAAAAAGTCATAAAAAGTCATATTATAGTATGTCAAAAAAATGAAAAGTTATAAAAAGTTATATTATAGGATGTCGAAAAAGTCATAAAAATTCATAGTATAGTATGTCTAAAAAATCATAAAAAGTCATAGTATAGTATGTCAAAAAAGTCATAGCATAATATGTTGAAAAAGTCATAAAAAGTCATAGTATAGTATGTCAAAAAAGTCATAAAAAGTCATAGTATAGTATGTCGAAAAAGTCATAAAAAGTCATATTATAGTATGTCGAAAAAATCATGAAAAGTTATAAAAAGTCATATTATAGTATGTCGAAAAAGTCATAAAAAGTCATATTATAGGATGTCGAAAAAGTCATAAAAAGTCATAGTATAGTATGTCGAAAAAATCATGAAAAGTCATAGTACAATATGTCGAAAAAATCATGGTCATAAAAAGTCATATTATAGGATGTCGAAAAAGTCATAAAAAGTCATAGTATAGTATGTCGAAAAAATCATGAAAAGTCATAGTACAATATGTCGAAAAAATCATGGTCATAAAAAGTCATATTATAGGATGTCGAAAAAGTCATAAAAAGTCATATTATAGGATGTCGAAAAAGTCATAAAAAGTCATATTATAGGATGTTGAAAAAGTCATAAAAAGTCAGTATAGTATGTTGAAAAAATCATAAAAAGTCATATTATAGGATGTCGAAAAAGTCACAAAAAGTCATATTATAGGATGTCGAAAAAGTCATAAAAAGTCATATTATAGGATGTCGAAAAAGTTATAAAAAGTCATATTATAGGATGTCGAAAAAGTTATAAAAAGTCATATTATAGGATGTCGAAAAAGTCATAAAAAGTCATAGTATAATATGTCGAAAAAGTCATAAAAAGTCATAGTATAGTATGTCGAAAAAGTCACAAAAAGTCATATATAGGATGTCGAAAAAGTCATAAAAAGTCATATTATAGGATGTCGAAAAAGTTATAAAAAGTCATATTAGGATGTCAAAAAAGTCATAAAAAGTCATAGTATAGTATGTCGAAAAAGTCATAGCATAATATGTTGAAAAAGTCATAAAAAGTCATAGTATAGTATGTCGAAAAAGTCATAAAAAGTCATAGTATAGTATGTCAAAAAAATCATGAAAAGTTATAAAAAGTCATATTATAGTATGTCGAAAAATTCATAAAAAGTCATAGTACAATATGTCGAAAAAGTCATGAAAAGTTATAAAAAGTCATATTATAGGATGTTGTAAAAAGATGAAAGTCATAGTATAGTATGTCGAAAAAGTCATAAAAAGTCATAGTATAGTATGTTGAAGAAATCATAAACAGTCATAGTATAGTATGTCGAAAAAATCATGAAAAGTTATAAAAAGTCATATTATAGGATGTTGAAAAAGTCATAAAAAGTCAGTATAGGATGTTGAAAAAAGATGAAAGTCATAGTATAGTATGTCGAAAAATTCATGAAAAGGTATAAAAAGTCATAGTATAATATGTCGAAAAAGTCATAAAAAGTCATATTATAGGATGTCGAAAAAGTCATAAAAAGTCATATTATAGGATGTCGAAAAAGTCATAAAAAGTCATATTATAGGATGTCGAAAAAGTCATAAAAAGTCATATTATAGGATGTCGAAAAAGTCATAAAAAGTCATAGTATAGTATGTCAAAAAAGTCATAGCATAATATGTTGAAAAAGTCATAAAAAGTCATAGCATAATATGTTGAAAAAGTCATAAAAAGTCATATTATATGATGTCGAAAGTCATAAAAAGTCATACTATAGTATGTCAAAAAAATCATAAAAAGTCATAGTATAGTATGTTGAAAAAGTCATAAAAAGTCATAAAAAGTCATATTATAGTATGTCGAAAAATTCATAAAAAGTCATAGTATAGTATGTCGAAAAAATCATGAAAAGTCATAGTACAATATGTCGAAAAAATCATGGTCATAAAAAGTCATATTATAGGATGTCGAAAAAGTCATAAAAAGTCATAGTATAGTATGTCGAAAAAATCATGAAAAGTCATAGTACAATATGTCGAAAAAATCATGGTCATAAAAAGTCATATTATAGGATGTCGAAAAAGTCATAAAAAGTCATATTATAGGATGTCGAAAAAGTCATAAAAAGTCATATTATAGGATGTTGAAAAAGTCATAAAAAGTCAGTATAGTATGTTGAAAAAATCATAAAAAGTCATATTATAGGATGTCGAAAAAGTTATAAAAAGTCATATTATAGGATGTCGAAAAAGTTATAAAAAGTCATATTATAGGATGTCGAAAAAGTCATAAAAAGTCATAGTATAATATGTCGAAAAAGTCATAAAAAGTCATAGTATAATATGTCGAAAAAGTCATAAAAAGTCATATTATAGGATGTCGAAAAAGTCATAAAAAGTCATATTATAGGATGTCGAAAAAGTTATAAAAAGTCATATTATAGGATGTCGAAAAAGTTATAAAAAGTCATATTATAGGATGTCGAAAAAGTCATAGCATAATATGTTGAAAAAGTCATAAAAAGTCATAGCATAATATGTTGAAAAAGTCATAAAAAGTCATAGTATAGTATGTCAAAAAAATCATGAAAAGTTATAAAAAGTCATATTATAGTATGTCGAAAAATTCATAAAAAGTCATAGTACAATATGTCGAAAAAATCATGGTCATAAAAAGTCATATTATAGGATGTCGAAAAAGTCATAAAAAGTCATATTATAGTATGTCGAAAAAGTCATAAAAAGTCATATTATAGCATGTCGAAAAAGTCATAAAAAGTCATAGTATAGTATGTCGAAAAAATCATGAAAAGTTATAAAAAGTCATATTATAGGATGTTGAAAAAGTCATAAAAAGTCAGTATAGGATGTTGAAAAAAGATGAAAGTCATAGTATAGTATGTCGAAAAATTCATGAAAAGGTATAAAAAGTCATAGTATAATATGTCGAAAAAGTCATAAAAAGTCATATTATAGGATGTCGAAAAAGTCATAAAAAGTCATATTATAGGATGTCGAAAAAGTCATAAAAAGTCATATTATAGGATGTCGAAAAAGTCATAAAAAGTCATATTATAGGATGTCGAAAAAGTCATAAAAAGTCATAGTATAGTATGTCAAAAAAGTCATAGCATAATATGTTGAAAAAGTCATAAAAAGTCATAGCATAATATGTTGAAAAAGTCATAAAAAGTCATATTATATGATGTCGAAAGTCATAAAAAGTCATACTATAGTATGTCAAAAAAATCATAAAAAGTCATAGTATAGTATGTCGAAAAAATCATGAAAAGTCATAGTACAATATGTCGAAAAAATCATGGTCATAAAAAGTCATATTATATGATGTCGAAAGTCATAAAAAGTCATACTATAGTATGTCAAAAAAATCATAAAAAGTCATAGTATAGTATGTCGAAAAAGTCATAAAAAGTCATAAAAAGTCATATTATAGTATGTCGAAAAATTCATAAAAAGTCATAGTATAGTATGTCGAAAAAATCATGAAAAGTCATAGTACAATATGTCGAAAAAATCATGGTCATAAAAAGTCATATTATAGGATGTCGAAAAAGTCATAAAAAGTCATATTATAGTATGTCGAAAAAGTCATAAAAAGTCATATTATAGTATGTCGAAAAAGTCATAAAAAGTAATATTATAGGATGTTGAAAAAAGATGAAAGTCATAGTATAGTATGTCGAAAAATTCATGAAAAGGTATA
>NC_050175.1:46252257-46264757 GCF_008315115.2 Sander lucioperca | reverse complement strand
GAAGTCTTCTGGTAGCTGTGCCAAGAGAAATCTCAATCATTCCCAATCTAGCAGAGACGGAGAGCGTAGGTATATGTAAGGAGATAACATAGACACAGGCTAATTATTGATCACTAAAATGATAGTTAACATTAGTAATTAAACTTAAACAGCTAATGGAAGTCCAAACTGCCTGAGAGCTTCTCCTGTACTATACGGTAATTCCTCTACTATGAGACAGTAAGTCTCGTGGTTATGACCCAATCGTTAGCCTATTTTTATAAAAACGTCTGCTACGGAGCCATAACGTGAGCTACAAGGTAATGGAGCCTTTTATACATTGTCGTGTTTCTTTAGAAATAAACAATGGACAAATAGAGTCTTTAAACTCTTCAGATGTAAAGTTATTCTCTGTCAAAGTGACGTCAAGATGAATGGCAGTCAATGGGATGCTAACGGGAGGTGATGGCTTGGTAGCATCTAAATGGCGCCATAGGAGCTACGTGTTGTGGAGGCTGGCTGACCCCCTTGGTTAAAACACTCCGAGGAACGAACATGAATTTCCTGAGTGAAAATATTAAAATTATATTACAGTTTTTCTTGATTGCTTTGACCTGCTTAAAGAAACTGGGATCCACTGGGTTTTCATCATCACTGTCTCAGCAGAGCAGAAGACACCTCTTACTAATGTGTTAACCCTTTCTCATTGGATTGACACATCCCCCCCCCACACCCTTTAGCAGAACAGTTAACAAGGATGTCATTCCAGCAGTCCAGACTCCATTGTTTTAGCTTTGGTAACCAAACAGAAACCATCTGTTCCTAACTATTAGAAACTACCTCCATCAGTATGACATCACTGAAGCACCTGTTGGACACTCCTTCACACAAATCTTCAACTAGCAGTCAGTCTGTAGAGTTAGACCATGTGGTCCTATAGATCAGTCTGTAGAGTTAGACCATGTGGTCCTATAGATCAGTCTGCAGGGTTAGACCATGTGGCCCTATAGATCAGTCTGTAGGGTTAGACCATGTGGCCCTATAGATCAGTCTGCAGGGTTAGACCATGTGGTCCTATAGATCAGTCTGCAGGGTTAGACCATGTGGCCCCATAGATCAGTCTGCAGGGTTAGACCATGTGGCCCTATAGATCAGTCTGCAGGGTTAGACCATGTGGCCCTATAGATCAGTCTGCAGGGTTAGACCATGTGGCCCCATAGATCAGTCTGCAGGGTTAGACCATGTGGCCCCATAGATCAGTCTGCGGGGTTAGACCATGTGGCCCCATAGATCAGTCTGCAGGGTTAGACCATGTGGTCCCATAGATCAGTCTGCAGGGTTAGACCATGTGGCCCTATAGATCAGTCTGCAGGGTTAGACCATGTGGTCCTATAGATCAGTCTGCAGGGTTAGACCATGTGGCCCCATAGATCAGTCTGCAGGGTTAGACCATGTGGCCCCATAGATCAGTCTGCGGGGTTAGACCATGTGGCCCCATAGATCAGTCTGCAGGGTTAGACCATGTGGCCCTATAGATCAGTCTGCAGGGTTAGACCATGTGACCCCATCATCAAGACAGAAGAGACTGAGACTGAGTATCAATAGTGGCTATTTCTTATACTCTACAGTAATAGATGTTTATTCTTTACTGTAATAGATTCTATTTTTATGTTCTTAATGTATTATACTCTAATAGATTTTATTTTGGTTTACATGTATTTTGTGTAATATTTACAGTATTTCAGTTTTCAGCCACAGTTTCAAAATAAGAATCAATGGATTCAATACAATGTGCATCAAAGCATTTCTGATTCTGGATCCAAATCTTTGCAAAAATGATCAAATGTCTCTGGCATGAAAGCTACATACAGTAGCAGGCTACAATGACAAGCTATGGTGCACTGATTCCCACTGAGTGCTGTATTTATTATGTTGGTGTCCACTGTGTAATGGTTGATTGGAAGAGCTCATACACTTGTTTGTAAGTCGTGTCGTTTGAAGGCAACATTTTCTTTTGTTGCATATTTTAAATGTTTTGGCACAGTTAGAGCCTTTTACAAACAGAATGTGTCATTTTGACCATGAGTGCCACTGTTTGGGTCTGTGTGTTAACTGGTTTGAAATATGTGGTTTGAGTTGACTGCTGCATCAAAGCAATCAAGAAAAACTGTAATATATTAGCCAAGATTTTTGCGAGATTTAGCGTTATTTTGCATAACGTCTGGCCGTAGCTGTATCCCTTCTAGCCACAACCCCGTCTCTGTGTAACGCTAGACAGCCAATCACAGACATTATTACATCTTGGTAGAAGCATGCTGCGTGCTGATTGGCTCACTGACACTGAGGGATAGAACTTTGGTATTAAATGACGAGGCATTTTTACATACTCTATACTATATACATACCTTATACTCTATACTATATACATACCTTATACAATATACTATATACATACCTTATACTCTATACTATATACATACCTTACACTCTATACTATATACATACCTTACACTCTATACTATATATACCTATACATATACTATACATACCTTATACTCTATACTATATACATACCTTACACTCTATACTATATACATACCTTATACTCTATACTATATACATACCTTACACTCTATACTATATACATACCTTATACTCTATACTATATACATACCTCATACTCTATACTATATACTACCTACACTCTATACTATACATACTTATACTCTATACTATATACATACCTTACATCTATACTATACATACCTTACACTCTATACTATATACATACCTTACACTCTATACTATATACATACCTTACACTCTATACTATATACATACCTTATACTCTATACTATATACATACCTTATACTCTATACTATATACATACCTTACACTCTATACTATATACATACCTTATACTCTATACTATATACATACCTTACATCCTATACTATATACATACCTTACACTCTATACTATATACATACCTTACACTCTATACTATATACATACCTTATACTCTATACTATATACATACCTTACATCCTATACTATATACATACCTTACACTCTATACTATATACATACCTTACACTCTATACTATATACATACCTTACACTCTATACTATATACATACCTTACATCCTATACTATATACATACCTTACACTCTATACTATATACATACCTTATACTCTATACTATATACATACCTTATACTCTATACCAGGGGTGGCCAACCAGTTCAGCATAAAGAGCCACAAAAAAACCCGCACCATAGCAAAAAGCCACACAACACATGCACGTCCACACTACAACAGCAACAGTGACTTCCAGATCTGATGACAGTCATAATACATAGCAGTTTTCATAGTTTTTTTTCTTACTTAGACTGACTCAGTGGGAAATCTGACAGTCTTTGTTATCCACAATCCTTTTCAGGTCTTGCTAGAACTCGGTTGTGCCACCCGAAGCGACTCTTTCACTTGTTTGTCACTAGAGGGGCTTTCAAACAATCTGATTCAGCAGTGAAAGGGTTAATGAGGAAGGTGATCTGTGGCAGCTTTTTTTTCCTCGGGTTGCAGAATTTGTCCTCAAAACTCTGCTGCATTATTTTTTATTTTAAAATAATTGGCAAATGTATTGGCAAGTGCATTCCATTTTTTTTTGTACTTATCTGAAATGTTTCAAAAAGTAAAAAAAAATAAAAATAAATAAATCCACCAATAACACAGCCCCCAGCCACACAGTAAGAGCCTCAAAGGAGCAGGCAAAGAGCCGCATACGGGTCAAGAGCCACAGGTTCGCCACCCCTGCTCTATACTATATACATACCTTACACTCTATACTATATACATACCTTATACTCTATACTATATACATACCTTATACTCTATACTATATACATACCTTACACTCTATACTATATACATACCTTATACTCTATACTATATACATACCTTATACTCTATACTATATACATACCTTATACTCTATACTATATACATACCTTACACTCTATACTATATACATACCTTACACTCTATACTATATACATACCTTACACTCTATACTATACATACCTTATACTCTATACTATATACATACCTTATACTCTATACTATATACATACCTTATACTCTATACTATATACATACCTTATACTCTATACTATATACATACCTTACACTCTATACTATATACATACCTTATACTCTATACTATATACATACCTTACACTCTATACTATATACATACCTTATACTCTATACTATATACATACCTTACACTCTATACTATATACATACCTTACACTCTATACTATATACATACCTTACACTCTATACTATATACATACCTTACACTCTATACTATATACATACCTTATACTCTATACTATATACATACCTTATACTCTATACTATATACATACCTTATACTCTATACTATATACATACCTTATACTCTATACTATATACATACCTTACACTCTATACTATATACATACCTTATACTCTATACTATATACATACCTTACACTCTATACTATATACATACCTTATACTCTATACTATATACATACCTTACACTCTATACTATATACATACCTTACACTCTATACTATATACATACCTTACACTCTATACTATATACATACCTTACACTCTATACTATATACATACCTTATACTCTATACTATATACATACCTTATACTCTATACTATATACATACCTTACATCCTATACTATATACATACCTTATACTCTATACTATATACATACCTTACACTCTATACTATATACATACCTTACACTCTATACTATATACATACCTTACACTCTATACTATATACATACCTTATACTCTATACTATATACATACCTTACACTCTATACTATATACATACCTTATACTCTATACTATATACATACCTTACACTCTATACTATATACATACCTTACACTCTATACTATATACATACCTTACACTCTATACTATATACATACCTTACACTCTATACTATATACATACCTTATACTCTATACTATATACATACCTTATACTCTATACTATATACATACCTTACATCCTATGCTATATACATACCTTACACTCTATACTATATACATACCTTACACTCTATACTATATACATACCTTATACTCTATACTATATACATACCTTATACTCTATACTATATACATACCTTACACTCTATACTATATACATACCTTACACTCTATACTATATACATACCTTATACTCTATACTATATACATACCTTACACTCTATACTATATACATACCTTACACTCTATACTATATACATACCTTATACTCTATACTATATACATACCTTACACTCTATACTATATACATACCTTACACTCTATACTATATACATACCTTATACTCTATACTATATACATACCTTACACTCTATACTATATACATACCTTATACTCTATACTATATACATACCTTACACTCTATACTATATACATACCTTATACTCTATACTATATACATACCTTACACTCTATACTATATACATACCTTATACTCTATAAGGAGGCAGCTCAGTCCGTGACTGAAAATAAGTCACTGTGTAGTGTGTGTGTGTGTGTGTAGATCAGTGTGTTGTGTGTGTAGATTAGTGTGTTGTGTGTATTGTGTGTGTAGATCAGTATGTTGTGTGTTTTGTGTGTGTAGATGACTGTGTTGTGTGTATTGTGTGTATATCACAGTGCTGTGTGTGTTATGTGTATAGGTAACAGTGCTGTGTGTGTTGTGTGTGTAGATCACAGTGCTGTGTGTGTTGTGTGTATTGTGTGTGTAGATGACAGTGCTGTGTGTGTTGTGTGTGTAGATCACAGTGCTGTGTGTGTTGTGTGTGTAGATCACAGTGCTGTGTGTGTGTTGTGTGTGTAGATCACAGTGCTGTGTGTGTGTTGTGTGTAGATCACAGTGCTGTGTGTGTAGATCACAGTGTTGTGTGTGTTGTGTGTGTAGATCACAGTGCTGTGTGTGTTGTGTGTGTAGATCACAGTGTTGTGTGTGTAGATCACAGTGCTGTGTGTGTTGTGTGTGTTGTGTGTGTAGATCACAGTGCTGTGTGTGTTGTGTGTGTAGATCACGGTGTTGTGTGTGTAGATCACAGTGCTGTGTGTGTTGTGTGTGTAGATCACAGTGCTGTGTGTGTTGTGTGTGTAGATCACAGTGCTGTGTGTGTTGTGTGTGTGTGTAGATCACAGTGCTGTGTGTGTTGTGTGTGTAGATCACAGTGCTGTGTGTGTTGTGTGTGTAGATCACAGTGCTGTGTGTGTGTGTGTGTGTGTAGATCACAGTGCTGTGTGTGTGTGTGTAGATCACAGTGCTGTGTGTGTTGTGTGTGTAGATCACAGTGCTGTGTGTGTTGTGTGTGTAGATCACAGTGCTGTGTGTGTTGTGTGTGTAGATCACAGTGCTGTGTGTGTTGTGTGTGTAGATCACAGTGCTGTGTGTGTTGTGTGTGTAGATCACAGTGTTGTGTGTGTTGTGTGTGTAGATCACAGTGCTGTGTGTGTTGTGTGTGTAGATAACAGTGCTGTGTGTGTTGTGTGTGTAGATCACAGTGCTGTGTGTGTTGTGTGTGTAGATCACAGTGCTGTGTGTGTGTTGTGTGTGTAGATCACAGTGCTGTGTGTGTTGTGTGTGTAGATCACAGTGCTGTGTGTGTGTGTGTGTGTGTAGATCACAGTGCTGTGTGTGTGTTGTGTGTGTAGATCACAGTGCTGTGTGTGTGTTGTGTGTGTAGATCACAGTGCTGTGTGTGTTGTGTGTAGATCACAGTGCCGTGTGTGTAGATCACAGTGCTGTGTGTGTGTGTGTGTGTGTAGATCACGGTGCTGTGTGTGTTGTGTGTGTAGATCACAGTGCTGTGTGTGTTGTGTGTGTAGATCACAGTGCTGTGTGTGTGTTGTGTGTGTAGATGACAGTGCTGTGTGTGTTGTGTGTGTGTGTAGATCACAGTGCTGTGTGTGTGTTGTGTGTGTAGATCACGGTGCTGTGTGTGTTGTGTGTGTAGAACACAGTGCTGTGTGTGTTGTGTGTGTAGATCACAGTGCTGTGTGTGTGTTGTGTGTGTAGATGACAGTGCTGTGTGTGTGTTGTGTGTGTAGATGACAGTGCTGTGTGTGTGTTGTGTGTGTAGATCACAGTGCTGTGTGTGTGTTGTGTGTAGATCACAGTGCTGTGTGTGTAGATCACAGTGCTGTGTGTGTTGTGTGTGTAGATCACAGTGCTGTGTGTGTGTTGTGTGTAGATCACGGTGCTGTGTGTGTAGATCACAGTGCTGTGTGTGTTGTGTGTGTAGATGACAGTGCTGTGTGTGTGTTGTGTGTGTAGATCACAGTGCTGTGTGTGTTGTGTGTGTAGATCACAGTGCTGTGTGTGTTGTGTGTGTAGATCACAGTGCTGTGTGTGTTGTGTGTGTAGATGACAGTGCTGTGTGTGTGTTGTGTGTGTAGATCACAGTGTTGTGTGTTGTGTGTAGATCACAGTGTTGTGTGTGTTGTGTGTAGATCACGGTGCTGTGTGTGTTGTGTGTGTAGATCACGGTGCTGTGTGTGTTGTGTGTGTAGATCACAGTGCTGTGTGTGTTGTGTGTATTGTGTGTGTAGATAACAGTGTTGTGTGTGTAGATCACAGTGCTGTGTGTGTTGTGTGTGTAGATCACAGTGTTGTGTGTGTAGATCACAGTGCTGTGTGTGTTGTGTGTGTGTGTAGATCACAGTGCTGTGTGTGTGTTGTGTGTGTAGATCACGGTGCTGTGTGTGTTGTGTGTGTGTGTAGATCACAGTGCTGTGTGTGTTGTGTGTGTAGATCACAGTGCTGTGTGTGTTGTGTGTGTAGATCACAGTGCTGTGTGTTGTGTGTGTGTGTAGATCACAGTGCTGTGTGTGTTGTGTGTGTAGATCACAGTGCTGTGTGTGTTGTGTGTGTAGATCACAGTGCTGTGTGTGTTGTGTGTGTAGATCACAGTGCTGTGTGTGTTGTGTGTGTAGATCACAGTGCTGTGTGTTGTGTGTGTGTGTAGATCACAGTGCTGTGTGTGTGTTGTGTGTGTAGATCACGGTGCTGTGTGTGTTGTGTGTGTGTGTAGATCACAGTGCTGTGTGTGTTGTGTGTGTAGATCACAGTGCTGTGTGTGTTGTGTGTGTAGATCACAGTGTTGTGTGTGTAGATCACAGTGCTGTGTGTGTTGTGTGTGTGTGTAGATCACAGTGCTGTGTGTGTGTTGTGTGTGTAGATCACGGTGCTGTGTGTGTGTTGTGTGTGTAGATCACAGTGCTGTGTGTGTGTTGTGTGTGTAGATCACAGTGCTGTGTGTGTGTTGTGTGTGTAGATCACGGTGTTGTGTGTGTAGATCACAGTGTTGTGTGTGTAGATCACGGTGCTGTGTGTGTTGTGTGTGTAGATCACAGTGCTGTGTGTGTTGTGTGTGTAGATCACAGTGCTGTGTGTGTTGTGTGTGTGTGTAGATCACAGTGCTGTGTGTGTTGTGTGTGTATATCACAGTGCTGTGTGTGTTGTGTGTGTGTGTAGATCACAGTGCTGTGTGTGTTGTGTGTGTGTGTAGATCACAGTGCTGTGTGTGTTGTGTGTGTGTGTGTGTAGATCACAGTGCTGTGTGTGTTGTGTGTGTGTGTAGATCACGGTGCTGTGTCTGTTGTGTGTGTAGATCACAGTGCTGTGTGTGTTGTGTGTGTAGATCACAGTGCTGTGTGTGTGTTGTGTGTGTAGATGACAGTGCTGTGTGTGTTGTGTGTGTGTGTAGATCACAGTGCTGTGTGTGTGTTGTGTGTGTAGATCACGGTGCTGTGTGTGTTGTGTGTGTAGATCACAGTGCTGTGTGTGTTGTGTGTGTAGATCACAGTGCTGTGTGTGTGTTGTGTGTGTAGATGACAGTGCTGTGTGTGTGTTGTGTGTGTAGATGACAGTGCTGTGTGTGTGTTGTGTGTGTAGATCACAGTGCTGTGTGTGTTGTGTGTGTGTGTAGATCACAGTGCTGTGTGTGTTGTGTGTGTGTGTGTGTAGATCACAGTGCTGTGTGTGTTGTGTGTGTGTGTAGATCACGGTGCTGTGTCTGTTGTGTGTGTAGATCACAGTGCTGTGTGTGTTGTGTGTGTAGATCACAGTGCTGTGTGTGTTGTGTGTGTGTGTAGATCACAGTGCTGTGTGTGTTGTGTGTGTATATCACAGTGCTGTGTGTGTTGTGTGTGTGTGTAGATCACAGTGCTGTGTGTGTTGTGTGTGTGTGTAGATCACAGTGCTGTGTGTGTTGTGTGTGTGTGTGTGTAGATCACAGTGCTGTGTGTGTTGTGTGTGTGTGTAGATCACGGTGCTGTGTCTGTTGTGTGTGTAGATCACAGTGCTGTGTGTGTTGTGTGTGTAGATCACAGTGCTGTGTGTGTGTTGTGTGTGTAGATGACAGTGCTGTGTGTGTTGTGTGTGTGTGTAGATCACAGTGCTGTGTGTGTGTTGTGTGTGTAGATCACGGTGCTGTGTGTGTTGTGTGTGTAGATCACAGTGCTGTGTGTGTTGTGTGTGTAGATCACAGTGCTGTGTGTGTGTTGTGTGTGTAGATGACAGTGCTGTGTGTGTGTTGTGTGTGTAGATGACAGTGCTGTGTGTGTGTTGTGTGTGTAGATCACAGTGCTGTGTGTGTGTTGTGTGTAGATCACAGTGCTGTGTGTGTTGTGTGTGTAGATCACAGTGCTGTGTGTGTGTTGTGTGTAGATCACAGTGCTGTGTGTGTTGTGTGTAGATCACAGTGTTGTGTGTGTTGTGTGTAGATCACAGTGCTGTGTGTGTTGTGTGTGTAGATCACAGTGTTGTGTGTGTTGTGTGTATTGTGTGTGTAGATAACAGTGCTGTGTGTGTTGTGTGTGTAGATCACAGTGTTGTGTGTGTTGTGTGTGTAGATCACAGTGTTGTGTGTGTTGTGTGTATTGTGTGTGTAGATCACGGTGTTGTGTGTGTAGATCACAGTGCTGTGTGTGTTGTGTGTGTAGATCACAGTGCTGTGTGTGTTGTGTGTGTAGATAACAGTGCTGTGTGTGTTGTGTGTGTGTAGATCACAGTGCTGTGTGTGTTGTGTGTGTAGATAACAGTGCTGTGTGTATTGTGTGTGTATATCACAGTGCTGTGTGTGTTGTGTGTGTGTAGATCACAGTGCTGTGTGTGTGTGTTGTGTGTGTAGATCACAGTGCTGTGTGTGTGTTGTGTGTGTAGATCACGGTGCTGTGTGTGTGTTGTGTGTGTAGATCACAGTGCTGTGTGTTGTGTGTGTGTGTAGATCACAGTGCTGTGTGTGTGTTGTGTGTGTAGATCACGGTGCTGTGTGTGTTGTGTGTGTGTGTAGATCACAGTGCTGTGTGTGTTGTGTGTGTGTAGATCACAGTGTTGTGTGTGTTGTGTGTGTAGATCACGGTGTTGTGTGTGTAGATCACAGTGCTGTGTGTGTTGTGTGTGTAGATCACAGTGCTGTGTGTGTGTTGTGTGTGTAGATCACAGTGCTGTGTGTGTTGTGTGTTGTGTGTGTAGATCACAGTGCTGTGTGTGTTGTGTGTGTAGATCACAGTGCTGTGTGTGTGTTGTGTGTGTAGATGACAGTGTTGTGTGTGTGTTGTGTGTGTGTAGATGACAGTGCTGTGTGTGTGTTGTGTGTGTAGATCACAGTGCTGTGTGTGTTGTGTGTGTAGATCACAGTGCTGTGTGTGTGTTGTGTGTGTAGATCACAGTGCTGTGTGTGTGTTGTGTGTAGATCACAGTGCTGTGTGTGTGTGTTGTGTGTGTAGATCACAGTGCTGTGTGTGTTGTGTGTGTAGATGACAGTGCTGTGTGTGTGTGTTGTGTGTGTAGATCACAGTGCTGTGTGTGTTGTGTGTGTAGATGACAGTGCTGTGTGTGTGTTGTGTGTGTAGATCACAGTGCTGTGTGTGTTGTGTGTGTGTGTAGATCACAGTGCTGTGTGTGTTGTGTGTGTAGATCACAGTGTTGTGTGTGTTGTGTGTATTGTGTGTGTAGATAACAGTGCTGTGTGTGTTGTGTGTGTGTAGATCACAGTGTTGTGTGTGTTGTGTGTGTAGATCACGGTGTTGTGTGTGTAGATCACAGTGCTGTGTGTGTTGTGTGTGTAGATAACAGTGCTGTGTGTGTTGTGTGTGTGTGTAGATCACAGTGATGTGTGTGTTGTGTGTGTAGATCACAGTGCTGTGTGTGTTGTGTGTTGTGTGTGTAGATCACAGTGCTGTGTGTGTTGTGTGTGTAGATCACAGTGCTGTGTGTGTGTTGTGTGTGTAGATGACAGTGCTGTGTGTGTTGTGTGTGTAGATCACAGTGTTGTGTGTGTGTTGTGTGTAGATCACAGTGCTGTGTGTGTAGATCACAGTGCTGTGTGTGTGTGTTGTGTGTGTAGATCACAGTGCTGTGTGTGTAGATCACAGTGCTGTGTGTGTTGTGTGTGTAGATCACAGTGCTGTGTGTGTAGATCACAGTGCTGTGTGTGTTGTGTGTGTAGATGACAGTGCTGTGTGTGTGTTGTGTGTGTAGATCACAGTGCTGTGTGTGTAGATCACAGTGTTGTGTGTGTTGTGTGTGTAGATCACAGTGCTGTGTGTGTGTTGTGTGTGTAGATCACAGTGTTGTGTGTGTTGTGTGTATTGTGTGTGTAGATAACAGTGCTGTGTGTGTAGATCACAGTGCTGTGTGTGTTGTGTGTGTAGATCACAGTGCTGTGTGTGTGTGTTGTGTGTGTAGATCACAGTGTTGTGTGTGTTGTGTGTGTAGATCACAGTGCTGTGTGTGTGTTGTGTGTGTAGATGACAGTGCTGTGTGTGTTGTGTGTGTAGATCACAGTGTTGTGTGTGTTGTGTGTATTGTGTGTGTAGATAACAGTGCTGTGTGTGTTGTGTGTGTAGATCACAGTGTTGTGTGTGTTGTGTGTGTAGATCACAGTGTTGTGTGTGTTGTGTGTATTGTGTGTGTAGATAACAGTGCTGTGTGTGTAGATCACAGTGCTGTGTGTGTTGTGTGTGTAGATCACAGTGCTGTGTGTGTTGTGTGTGTGTGTAGATCACAGTGCTGTGTGTGTTGTGTGTGTAGATCACAGTGCTGTGTGTGTTGTGTGTGTAGATAACAGTGCTGTGTGTATTGTGTGTGTATATCACAGTGCTGTGTGTGTTGTGTGTGTAGATCACAGTGCTGTGTGTATTGTGTGTGTATATCACAGTGCTGTGTGTGTTGTGTGTGTGTAGATCACAGTGCTGTGTGTGTTGTGTGTGTAGATCACAGTGTTGTGTGTGTTGTGTGTGTAGATCACAGTGTTGTGTGTGTAGATCACGGTGTTGTGTGTGTAGATCACAGTGCTGTGTGTGTTGTGTGTGTGTGTAGATCACAGTGCTGTGTGTGTTGTGTGTGTGTGTAGATCACAGTGCTGTGTGTGTTGTGTGTGTGTGTAGATCACAGTGCTGT
>NC_050175.1:46217257-46247257 GCF_008315115.2 Sander lucioperca | reverse complement strand
TGATGATGATGGTGATGATGATGGTGATGGTGATGATGATGATGATGATGATGGTGATGGTGATGATGGTGATGATGATGATGATGATGATGATGATGATGATGATGATGGTGATGATGATGATGGTGATGGTGATGGTGATGATGATGATGAAGATGTGTCTCCAGGTGAACTCTCTGGAACAGGCCATGATGGACGCTCTGGTGTTGGACCGGGTGGACTTTGTGAAGCTGCTGATCGAGAACGGAGTCAACATCCATCACTTCCTGACCATTCCTCGCCTGGAGGAGCTGTACAACACGGTGAGACACACCAGCACGCCACGTTACCCTACATCACTACCAGCACGCCACATTACCCTACAGCACTACCAGCACGCCACATTACCCTACATCACTACCAGCACGCCACATTACCCTACATCACTACCAGCACGCCACGTTACCCTACATCACTACCAGCACGCCACGTTACTCTACATCACTACCAGCACGCCACGTTACCCTACATCACTACCAGCACGCCACGTTACCCTACAGTACTACCAGCACGCCACGTTACTCTACATCACTACCAGCACGCCACATTACCCTACATCACTACCAGCACGCCACGTTACCCTACATCACTACCAGCACGCCACGTTACCCTACAGTACTACCAGCACGCCACGTTACCCTACAGTACTACCAGCACGCCACATTACCCTACATCACTACCAGCACGCCACGTTACCCTACATCACTACCAACACGCCACGTTACCCTACATCACTACCAGCACGCCACGTTACCCTACAGTACTACCAGCACGCCACATTACCCTACATCAATACCAGCATGCCACGTTACCCTACATCACTACCAGAATGCCACATTACCCTACATCAATACCAGCATGCCACGTTACCCTACATCACTACCAGCACGCCACATTACCCTACATCACTACCAGCACGCCACATTACCCTACATCACTACCAGAACGCCACATTACCCTACATCAATACCAGCACGCCACGTTACCCTACATCACTACCAGAACGCCACGTTACCCTACAGTACTACCAGCACGCCACGTTACCCTACGGTACTACCAGCACGCCACATTACCCTACATCACTACCAGCACGCCACGTTACCCTACAGTACTACCAGCACGCAACGTTACCCTACATCACTACCAGCACGCCACGTTACCCTACATCACTACCAGAACGCCACGTTACCTTACAGTACTACCAGCACGCCACGTTACCCTACATCAATACCAGCACGCCACGTTACCCTACAGCACTACCAGCACGCCACATTACCCTACATCACTACCAGCACACCACGTTACCCTACATCACTACCAGCACGCCACGTTACCCTACAGTACTACCAGCACTCCACATTACCCTACATCAACACCAGCACGCCACGTTACCCTACATCACTACTAGAATGCCACGTTACCCTACAGCATTACCAGCACGACACATTACCCTACATCACTACCAGCACGCCACATTACCCTACATCACTACCAGCACGCCACGTTCTTGGTGCCGTAGGGCACGCCACGTACCCTACGGTACTACCAGAACGCCACATTACCCTACATCAATACCAGCACGCCACGTTACCCTACAGTACTACCAGCACGCCACGTTACCCTACAGTACTACCAGCACGCCACGTTACCCTACAGTACTACCAGCACGCCACATTACCCTACATCACTACCAGCACGCCACGTTACCCTACAGTACTACCAGCACGCAACGTTACCCTACATCACTACCAGCACGCCACGTTACCCTACATCACTACCAGCACGCCACATTACCCTACAGCACTACCAGCACGCCACATTACCCTACATCACTACCAGCACGCCACATTACCCTACATCACTACCAGCACGCCACGTTACCCTACATCACTACCAGCACGCCACGTTACTCTACATCACTACCAGCACGCCACGTTACCCTACATCACTACCAGCACGCCACGTTACCCTACAGTACTACCAGCACGCCACGTTACTCTACATCACTACCAGCACGCCACATTACCCTACATCACTACCAGCACGCCACGTTACCCTACATCACTACCAGCACGCCACGTTACCCTACAGTACTACCAGCACGCCACGTTACCCTACAGTACTACCAGCACGCCACATTACCCTACATCACTACCAGCACGCCACGTTACCCTACATCACTACCAACACGCCACGTTACCCTACATCACTACCAGCACGCCACGTTACCCTACAGTACTACCAGCACGCCACATTACCCTACATCAATACCAGCATGCCACGTTACCCTACATCACTACCAGAATGCCACGTTACCCTACATCACTACCAGCACGCCACATTACCCTACATCACTACCAGCACGCCACATTACCCTACATCACTACCAGAACGCCACATTACCCTACATCAATACCAGCACGCCACGTTACCCTACATCACTACCAGAACGCCACGTTACCCTACAGTACTACCAGCACGCCACGTTACCCTACGGTACTACCAGCACGCCACATTACCCTACATCACTACCAGCACGCCACGTTACCCTACAGTACTACCAGCACGCAACGTTACCCTACATCACTACCAGCACGCCACGTTACCCTACATCACTACCAGAACGCCACGTTACCTTACAGTACTACCAGCACGCCACGTTACCCTACATCAATACCAGCACGCCACGTTACCCTACAGCACTACCAGCACGCCACATTACCCTACATCACTACCAGCACACCACGTTACCCTACATCACTACCAGCACGCCACGTTACCCTACAGTACTACCAGCACTCCACATTACCCTACATCAACACCAGCACGCCACGTTACCCTACATCACTACTAGAATGCCACGTTACCCTACAGCATTACCAGCACGACACATTACCCTACATCACTACCAGCACGCCACATTACCCTACATCACTACCAGCACGCCACGTTCTTGGTGCCGTAGGGCACGCCACGTACCCTACGGTACTACCAGAACGCCACATTACCCTACATCAATACCAGCACGCCACGTTACCCTACAGTACTACCAGCACGCCACGTTACCCTACAGTACTACCAGCACGCCACATTACCCTACATCACTACCAGCACGCCACGTTACCCTACAGTACTACCAGCACGCAACGTTACCCTACATCACTACCAGCACGCCACGTTACCCTACATCACTACCAGCACGCCACATTACCCTACATCACTACCAACACGCCACATTACCCTACAGTACTACCAGCACGCCACATTACCCTACATCACTACCAGAACGCCACGTTACCCTACAGCACTACCAACACGCCACATTACCCTACAGTACTACCAGCACGCCACGTTACCCTACAGCACTACCAGCACGCCACATTACCCTACATCACTACCAGCACGCCACGTTACCCTACAGCACTACCAGCACGCCACATTACCCTACATCACTACCAACACGCCACGTTACCCTACATCACTACCAGCACGCCACGTTACCCTACATCACTACCAACACACCACGTTACCCTACATCACTACCAACACGCCACGTTACGCTACAGTAGTACCAGCATGCCACGTTACCCTACATCACTACCAACACGCCACGTTACCCTACAGCACTACCAGCACGCCATGTTACCATACATCACTATCAACACACCACGTTACCCTACATCACTACCAACACGCCACGTTACGCTACAGTACTACCAACACGCCACGTTACCCTACAGTACTACCAGCATGCCACGTTACCCTACATCACTACCAGCACGCCACATTACCCTACATCACTACCAGCACGCCACGTTACCCTACATCACTACCAGCACGCCACATTACCCTACATCACTACCAGCACGCCACGTTACCCTACTTCACTACCAACACGCCACGTTACCCTACATCACTACCAGCACGCCACGTTACCCTACATCACTACCAACACGCCACGTTACCCTACATCACTACCAACACGCCACGTTACCCTACATCACTACCAACACGCCACGTTACCCTACATCACTACCAGCACGCCACGTTACCCTACATCACTACCAACACGCCACGTTACCCTACATCACTACCAACACGCCACGTTACCCTACATCACTACCAACACGCCACGTTACCCTACATCACTACCAGCACGCCACGTTACCCTACATCACTACCAGCACGCCACATTACCCTACATCACTACCAGCACGCCACGTTACCCTACAACAGTCATTCCCAAACTGTGGTCCGCGGACCACTAGTGGTCCGTTGAGGGTACTGCAGGTGGTTCGCGGAAAAGCAAAAATAAAATATAAAATAATAGTTTTTTAACCTTCATTTTACCAGGAAATTCCCATAAACAACTTTTTTATTTCTAACCCGGGTAGGCCTACTGTGTGTTCATTAAATGTGTACAGGGCCAGAGGGGCCAGAGGCAAAGAATGTTGTCATGATCCCATCACACACACAGCCTTTATAGGCAGTTTATATGAAACAAACTGTTTTAAATTATAAATGGAATGAATAAGGCCTATTATTATTTTAATTTCCAGTTAGTTTCTTGATCTCGTGTTTCTGAAGTGTTTTACGGATGTGCTGTCAAGTGGACAAACTCACACAGCCTACTTTTTGAGGACTTGTAAAACTCTGAAGATTAATAATCTCCTAAAATCACCAAAGGTTTTTAAATGTTGACTATATCCAAGTGTTCTTATTACTGTATATATTTAATACTCCATTGCTATGGAAGTCAGCCTGTTGTTCAGATGAACCTGATTATGTCCTCGGCTGCTTGAGTGAATAAATAAATGAAATATGTGGCAGCCGTTGTGTGCAGTAAACTTTCTTTTAACGAGCCTGTTGTGCTGATGAGATGAGGTGTTTGGACAGTTTCTCTTGTCGTGAAGAGTTATGAAAGAACAGCGTTGAGTTTTAACCTCTATGATGTCGTTGACATGTTTATCTGCAGATTACATTATATCACTAATCTTCACTAATCTTCATCTGCCTCACTCAGAACAGCTCTTAAAACATGCCCGTCACATTATTGTCAGATTAAAGTGCTGCTCCCCACTGCCGTTATTATTAGACATTATTATTATTATTATTATAATGTTCACACACTCAGCTCATCTGCCTGGGGGGTTAAACAAGTCCAATTAGAACAACCATGAGTCTGTAATCACTGACAGCTGCAGCGTTAATCACCAACACGGTCTCACGGCAGTTTGTGTAATTGTCACGTTATTTTTAATCTATTGATACGTGTACCACACGTTTATCTCGTTTGTTTCGTGGTGGCCAGCATGAAATGGGAACCATCTATTCAGAGGTTGGGTTTAGGAAAAGATGAACGGGGAAAGCAAACGCCGGGAGACGGCCGCGTGGCCGCGCGACAATAACGGGACGGTTGTGATTAGGGAAACTAAACGCCACACACGGGACGTGATGCCCGGTCTCCTGGGTGAAAGTCCTGTGTTGACCCATCCACCTCCCCAACCAACCTCCCTACGCGGATTTTCGGCTTTTCATACTGCTCCCTACCATTTTCGTGCTGTGATCACGAAATATATTCCCATTGAAATACATTACTTTACATTTTCATGCTGATCACCACAAAAAAAACGAGAAAAACGTCCCTGTGAAGACGAATCAATAGATTAAATAACGTGACCATTTCACGAACTGCCGTGAGACTGGGCTGGAATCACACGTGTATTTTATTTAGTCTCATTGAGATATACAATCTCTTTTTTAAGAGAGACCTGGCCAAGATAGCAGAACAAGTTAGTTACATAGACAACAACTTACAATCACAAAAGAGGCAAAGACAACTCAAGTGCATTTCAATGAAATAAAAGTGCCTTAATTAAAACATTTGCACGTGTGGATGGACTCATGTTCTATAACCTTTAAAGTCAACTGACATGTAGAGAGGGGAAGTCCCGCCCCTTCCTGTGTGGAGGAACAAACCCGACAGTCACTTAAGAAACCAGATCATCTTTAAGACGTCAGATCTTTTTAACTATTGTATTTAGATATATGTTTTGTTTTTGTATATTTCCGTGTGAATGTACTGTAAATGTTAAAGGTCCTATCCTGCACCCAGCGCAGCACAGAGCTCGACCCAAGTGTCTTTGCTAGTTTAAGACCGTCCAGCAGTCTTACAGGGAGGTGTGTTCAGGTGCATTCTGGGCGTGCTGGTCTTACAGGGAGGTGTGTTCAGGTGCATTCTGGGCGTGCTGGTCTTACAGGGAGGTGTGTTCAGGTGCATTCTGGGCATCACTGTACAAGCTACAGGGAGACTAGCCTTCAGTAACCTATCACTGAACAAGCTACAGGCATCATCTGTTTGTTTTGCTGTTTGTCTCCTGCAGAAGTTGGGACCGGCCAACACGCTACACTTTGTGGTCAGAGACGTGAAAAAGGTGAGTTTCGTGACTTCTTAACATGTTTAATCCTTGTGTTGTTTTCTAAATGTCTTTCTGTGAAATATGGGTTTCTTTGTTACTACCTTGTTTTAATTACCCAAAAATAACAGATGACTCCATACAACAGAAGATCTGATCTCTACTGTCTGTGAATTTTGGGTGTTTTGTTAAATTTCATTATTAGTCTAAAAAATTCATAATTTCTGCTTTTTTAACTCCAGGATTAGATATAATTTCCTATAAATGAGGTTTATTATTGATCATGAATTCCAAAAATAAGTGTAAAACTAGTAATAAGTTGGTGTTAGTGTGACATGGTAGTGAAAGGAAGTGTAAAACGGGGTGAAAATGGGCTAAAAACATTGAAAAAAGCACCAAAAGGGTCGAAAAAATGTCAGCAAAACTGAAAATTTTCAGTTGTGACGACAAGTGCACGGTCCAATGGAAGACAACACAAGGGTTTAAGGGTTTTTATGAATACTGAGATAAATGTTGTGTTAGTAGTGACTGTAGTGTGTTCAGGGGCTGTTAGTAGTGACTGTGGTGTGTTCAGGGGCTGTTAGTAGTGACTGTGGTGTGTTCAGGTGCTGTTAGTAGTGACTGTAGTGTGTTCAGGGGCTGTTAGCAGTGACTGTGGTGTGTTCATGTGCTGTTAGTAGTGACTGTGGTGTGTTCAGGTGCTGTTAGTAGTGATTGTGATGTGTTCAGGTGCTGTTAGTAGTGACTGTGGTGTGTTCAGGTGCTGTTAGTAGTGACTGTGGTGTGTTCAGGTGCTGTTAGTAGTGACTGTAGTGTGTTCAGGTGCTGTTAGTAGTGACTGTAGTGTGTTCAGGTGCTGTTAGTAGTGACTGTGGTGTGTTCAGGGGCTATTAGTATTGACTGTGGTGTGTATTTCAGGGGAATCTCCCCCCAGACTACCAGATCACGCTGATCGATATCGGCCTGGTGTTGGAGCTCCTCATGGGCGGAGCTTACCGCTGCAACTACACCCGCAAGACCTTCAGAACGCTGTACAACAACCTCTACGGCCTCAAGAGAGTGAGTACTACACATAATACTACATATACTACTACTACAACAACCTGTACGGCCTCAAGAGAGTGAGTACTACACATAATACTACATATACTACTACTACAACAACCTGTACGGCCTCAAGAGAGTGAGTACTACACATAATACTACATATACTACTACTACAACAACCTGTACGGCCTCAAGAGAGTGAGTACTACACATAATACTACATATACTACTACTACAACAACCTGTACGGCCTCAAGAGAGTGAGTACTACATATAATAATACATATACTACTACTACAACAACCTGTACGGCCTCAAGAGAGTGAGTACTACATATAATACTACATATACTACTACTACTACAACAACCTCTATGGCCTCAAGAGAGTGAGTACTACACATAATACTACATATACTACTACTACTACAACAACCTCTATGGCATAGGTCACTAACAGGTGGACCGCGGTCCGGATCCAGACCTAGAAGCCGTCCCATACGGACCAGGACAAAAACAAAAGATTATGAATTAAAACCTGACGGGGCGCTTCTATTTTAATATGCACAGCTTTTGTAGTCTTTACGGTAGTGGTTTAGTGGATGAGGAAACGCACAGACCAATTGCATATGAGTTAAGCCATCCCACGTGATACCACTCAGCCAATGAAGTCTTTGCATTCCGGGCGGGAAACATTGGGACTCTACAGTGCAGACAGATGAGAGAGTTAGAAGCAAGTTACACAGGAAAAGAAAGTCGGATTAAAAAGATAGCGATACATGTAGAAAACAAAGGGAGCGAAAACAGACGAATGAGACGGAGAAAGGGAGCGAAACAGACGAAGGGAGACGGAGATAGAGAGAGATACAGACAAAGGGAGCGAAACAGATGAGTGAGACGGAGAAAGGGTAACAGAGAAAAATAAGGAACAAATGGCACTCTCCAAAAAAAGAAAAGTGGACAGTGAAAACGGAGAATACAAACGGAGCATTTAATCCAGAATGGACAGACTCATTTCTGTTCATACTTCCCAATGGGAGCACTAAACCAGTGTGTCTCATATGTGCAGAAACCGTGGCACTTATTAAAGGTGGCAATGTGAAACGCCATTATGAGACAAAACAAAGGTTTTGAACAAACATACCCAGTCAAATCTGAATTGAGATCACAGAAAATAAGTAGTCTCAGAGCCCAATATGACCAGTCCACCAGGATCCTGAGCCACACATTCACTGCCCAACAACGTGCTCTGGAGTGTTCCCTCAGAGTTTCTTGGATTTTGGGTAAACACAAAAAGCCATTTACAGATGGAGGGGTTGTCAAAGAATGCATGAGTGCAGTAGCTGAAACACTACTTGAGGGAAAACAAAAAAATGAGCTTTGTGATAAAATAAAGCAAATTCCCATGTCAGCATCATCTGCCACAAAGAAAAGTGAAATATTAACTCAGGATGTGCTAACCCAGCTAGATGAAGCCATGCATAAGGCACCATGTGTAGGCTTAGCTGTGGATGAGTCCACTGACATATGTGACAATGCTCAGCTGGTAGTGTATGCCAGGTTTTTCAACACTGACCAGAAAACATTCTGTGAAGACATGTTAGGTGTCACTCCCTTCAGACCAGTACAAGAGGAGAGGATATCTACCTGGCCATTAAGGAGATGCTAACAAAAAAGAGGAATAGAGCCAAAACAAGTGGTTTCAATAACCACAGATGGAGCCCCTTCTATGATAGGGAAAGAAAAAGGAGCTGTAGCAAGACTGAAAGGGGACAATCCTGAGCTGTTTTCTTACCATTGCATCATTCATCAATCTGTGCACAGAGGGTGCCTCCCTGTCAGATGAGCATGCTGAGGTGATGAATACAATGATGAAAATGATAAATTTTCTCAGGGCATCCTCTTCCTACCAACATCGCATGCTTAGGGAATTCCTCAGAGAAGTTGATGCCAATGCTGATGATCTTTTGCTGCACAACAATGTGAGATGGCTCAGCAAAGGCAGGGTGCTAGAGCGCTTTTGGTCCATCAGGAGGGAATTAGCATTTTTTTTGGCAGAGCTAAGCAGTCAGAAGGCAACACAGTTTTCTCTCTTTTTAGAAAATGAGAAATGGATGGATAATGTAGCCTTTTTGGTTGATATCACGTCACATCTGAATGAATTGAATTTGAGGCTACAGGGCAAGGACAATTCAATTTGTGAACTGATGATACCTGTTCGCTCCTTTCAGAGGAAACTTGAAGTGTTCAAGGAAGACCTGCAGGGAGACTGTGTACACTTCCCAGCAGTGCAGGAACAGGTTCAGGGACAGAGAGATTTGTCTTCTTTTGTTGATTTTATTGATAAGCTGATTGTAAACTTCAGCAACCGTTTTGACAGCTTCAGCTTTGGAGAGCAGCTCACCATGTTCATTCAGAACCCATTTCTGATCACAGATGTCAGGGGGTTCTCAAAGGAAGTCACACAGCACTTTAAATGGGTAAATGCTGAGTCTCTCCAGATGCAATTGGTTGATCTCCAAGCAGATGTGGCCCTGAAAGAGCACTTTGTAAGAACTGACCCTTCCACTTTCTGGCTCCAAATGGTCCCTGAGACTGCTTTCCCAGGTCTGAGGAAAGTAGCCCTAAACATCTTGACCATGTTTGGCTCCACATACAACTACAGGGCAGCTTTCTCCACAATGAACATAATTAAAGGTAAATATCGTTCCAGGCTCACCAATGAGCACCTTCACGTGTGTATGAGAATGGCCCTGACTCCATTCAAGCCCAGGTTTAAAATCCTGGCAAGACAGGCTAAAGCTCAATTCTCTCACTGAGCAAAAACATGGGGGAGTGGGATCTGAGGGGAAGAAAGTGATACTCTAAAACTATTCAATTGTTAAGATCTGTTGAGATTTATTATTTGTAAAACTGGTTGAGACTGTTGAGTTAATATGTGAAACAGAAATGGAAAAATTCAGACTTTTCCTCCCTTTATATTATTTTTCCAAAGTTAAACACTTTTTTTGAAAATGCACAATTTTCACATTTTATGTATTTTCTCTTATTTTGAAATTCAGCCCTAGTTTTATTTAGTTAATGAGAGAACATCATACATATACATATATTTGTTATACAGTCATACATATATGTTTAGTTCTATGTTATGTAACAATAAATATTGTCAACAAGTTTTTGAATTGTACTGAATTAATTTGATTTGACGGTCAGTTATTGATTACATTCAGATGTTGATACAACTACTAGGCTACTTAAATATATATAACACTAAATTGTTAGACATTATGATCTTCCGGACCTTTGCTTCAAAACATTTTCTCTAACTGGACCTTTTTAAAATTTAGTTGAATACCCCTGCTCTACAGCATCAAGAGAGTGAATACTACACATAATACTACATATACTACTACTACAACAACCTCTACGGCCTCGAGAGTGAGTACTACACATAATACTACATATAATATTACTACAACAACTTCTACGGCCTCAAGAAAGTGAGTACTACATATAATACTACATATACTATTACTACAGCAACCTGTACGGCCTCAAGAGAGTGAGTACTACATATAATACTACATTCAGTCAGCTGCCTTTCTACACCTTCTCTCTTCTTTTGCCCTCTCACTCTCTCCTTCACCACCCACTCACAAAGCTGGCAACCACTTAGATCTCATATTCACCAGAAACTGCTCTACAGCCAACCTCACTGTTACTCCACTCCATACCTCAGACCATTTCTTCATCTCTTACTCTCTCCCGCTCTCCCAAGCTCACAACCATATCTCAAGAGACACCATACCTGTCCGCCGTAATATTCGTTCACTCTCTCCTTCTTCTCTGGCGGCATGTACTTTATCAACCCTCCCTCCATCCGACTCTTTCTTACTCATGTCTCCCAAAGCTGCCACAGACACTCTCTTCTCTACTCTATCCTCCTCTCTCGCCTCTCTCTGCCCTCTTACTTCACGACAGGCTCGCAAATCCTCCCCAGCTCCATGGTTATCTGACTCAGTACGTGCTGAAAGATCAACTATATGGGCAGCGGAAAGGAAATGGCAGAAATCTAAACACCCAGATGATCTGCTTACCTATCAGTCTCTTCTTTCCTCCTTCGCTGCCTCTATTTCTGCAGCCAAAAGCTCTTTTTATCAAACCAAAATTGAATCCTCTTTCTCGAACCCCAAAAAACTTTTTTCCATCTTCTCTAACCTCCTAGATTCCCCCAGTCCACCTCCTCCCTCCTCCCTCCTACCAACCCACTTTGTCAACTACTTTGTAAAAAAGATAGATGACATACGCTCTTCATTCTCAACCACACCTCCTGAAATCACCTTACCATCCATCACTTCCAGTACTCTTTCCTCTTTCACCCCTTTATCTCCAAACCAAATTCTTACTTTGATTACCTCTGCCCGCCCAACCACCTGCCCCCTGGATCCTATCCCTTCTCACCTTCTCCAGTCCATTGCTCCGGACCTCCTTCCTTTCCTCACCCATCTCATCAACATCTCCTTGTCAACTGGCTGTTTCCCCGATGCTCTCAAAGAGGCAAGAGTGACCCCACTGCTCAAAAAACCAACACTCGACTCCTCTGATGTAAATAACTACAGACCCGTCTCCCTTCTTCCATTTCTATCTAAAACTCTTGAGCGTGCCATTTATAATCAACTCTCTACCTATCTCCACCAGAACAACCTTCTTGATCCCCACCAGTCTGGCTTCAAGGCTGGCCACTCAACAGAAACTGCCCTCCTTGCTGTCACTGAGCAGCTTCACATCGCTAGAACAACCTCTCTCTCTTCCATTATCATCCTTCTGGATCTTTCTGCTGCCGTTGACACAGTGAACCACCAGATCCTCATTTCGACACTCCGAAATCTGGGTGTCTCAGGCTCTGCGCTCTCATTACTCACATCTTACCTGACAGACCGAACCTACCGGGTAACCTGGAGAGGATCTAGCTCAGAACCTTGCCCACTCAAAACTGGGGTTCCTCAGGGATCAGTCCTGGGTCCCCTCCTCTTCTCTCTGTACACCAACTCTCTCGGGTCTGTCATTCAGTCGCACGGCTTTTCTTATCACAGCTACGCAGATGACACCCAACTAATTCTCTCCTTTCCTGAGTCTGAAACTCAGGTAGCAGCACGTATCTCAGCCTGTCTGACTGACATCTCTTCTTGGATGTCCACACACCATCTGAAACTCAACCTCGACAAGACTGAGCTCCTTTTCCTTCCAGGGAAGGGCTCTCCTACCCAAGACCTGACTATAACAATTGACAACTCTATAGTAGTCCCCACCCAGACTGCTAGAAACCTGGGTGTAACACTTGACGACCAACTCTCCTTCACTGCTAACATTGCTGCAACTACCCGATCGTGTAGATACATGCTGCATAACATCGGAAGGATACGTCCCCTTCTAACGCAGAAGGCGGCTCAGGTTCTGGTTCAGGCTCTAGTCATCTCACGTCTAGACTACTGCAACTCCCTCCTGATTGGCCTGCCTGCATGCTCCCTCCTGATTGGCCTGCCTGCATGCTCCCTCCTGATTGGCCTGCCTGCATGTGCCATCCGACCCCTGCAGCTCATTCAGAATGCAGCGGCTCGACTTGTCTTCAACCTCCCCAAGTTCTCTCACACTACACCGCTCCTCCGCTCTCTTCACTGGTTACCAACTGCTGCCCGCATCCGCTTCAAGACACTAGTACTCTCATACAGGGCCACGAACGGATCAGCCCCGGCTTACATCCAGGACATGGTCAAACCATATACCCCAACCCGCCCACTTCGTTCTGCATCAGCCAACCTGCTTGCTGCCCCCCCACATCGAGGGAGAACTAATCACTCAACCAAATCCCGACTGTTCACTGTCCTGGCTCCCAAATGGTGGAACGAGCTCCCCATCGATATCAGGATGGCCGAAAGCCTACACATCTTCCACCGAAGGCTAAAAACGCATCTCTTCTGACTACACCTCGGATAAAAAAAAAGATTCTTGAACCTGCCCTTTCATTTGTCTCTTTGTAGCTTTGCCTATCTAAATCTACCGTATTTACTCTTACTACTTGTTGTCTGGAGTTTGAACCTTCACAGTTGAAAGCACTTAATTGTAAGTCGCTCTGGATAAAAGCGTCAGCTAAATGACATGTAATGTAATAATGTAATGTAATTTCTGGAACAATAAACTGATCCTGTTCATATTCCTTCTCTTACAGCCGAAAGCTCTGAAGCTTCTTGGAATGGAGGTATGTTGTTTTTAATATTTCCTGCTGTAGTTCAGAAATACTGAGTACCAATGTCATACCAGCATGTTAAAAATACATATATTAACATATGTTATAACAGCTGTATACCACTATCCCGGTATGGATGTGATATGATTTCTATCTCTGTCGTTCGGTCTAGCTCACAGAACTTTATTTAATTATCCAGTTTGACAGCGAGTCACAACCGCAAAAGAACAGACGCGTTTTTGTCACTTTTTAAAAAATTGTCTATTTTTTGTGCAAATATATAATCGGAAGAAAACAGGGAATTTAATCCTGAATGGACGGATTTGTGTGATTTATACTCCAACACCTATGTTTGATCTGAAATTGGTGAAAAATAAATCAAGATATGAAGAAGTGCATGATGGTGGTGACCTCTGCTTTAGGACGACGAGCCGCGTGCAAAGGGGAAAGGAAAGAAGAAGAATAAGAAGGAAGAGGAAGTAGACATTGACGTGGACGACCCCGAGGTTAGCCGCTTCCAGTACCCATTCCACGAGCTGATGGTGTGGGCCGTGCTCATGAAGCGCCAGAAGATGGCGCTGTTCCTGTGGCAGCGCGGCGAGGAGGCCATGGCCAAGGCCCTGGTGGCCTGTAAGCTCTACAAGGCCATGGCCCACGAGTCCTCGCAGAGCGAGCTGGTAGAGGACATCTTCCAGGACCTGGAGAACAACTCCAAGTTAGACACACACACACACACACACACACACACACACAATCAGAGACACACACACACACACACACACACAGAGACACACACACACACAGACACAAACACAGACACACAGACACAGACACACACATACACACACAGAGAGACACACACACACACACACACACACAGACACACACACACACACACACACACACATACACACACACAATCAGAGACACACACAGATACACACACACACAATCAGAGACACACACACACACACACACACACAGAGAGACACACACAGAGAGACACACACACACACACACACACACACACACACACACACACACACACACACAGACACACACACAGAGAGACACACACACACACACACAGACACACACACACACAGAGACACACACTCTCAACAGGAGTGTATGTTGTGCGTCGGTTTGTGTGTGTATGTTGTGTGTCTGTTTGTGTGTGTGTGTGTGTATGCTGTGCGTCTGCAGGGAGTTTGAACAGTATTATGTATTCTGTTTGTGTGTGTATGTGTGTGTCTGTTTGTGTGTGTATGTTGTGTATTCTGTTTGTGTGTGTGTGTTGTGTGTCTGCAGGGAGTTTGAACAGTATTGTGTGTTCTGTTTGTGTGTGTGTGTGTGTTGTGCGTCTGCAGGGAGTTTGAACAGTATTGTGTGTTCTGTTTGTGTGTGTGTGTGTGTGTGTGTTGTGCGTCTGCAGGGAGTTTGAACAGTATTGTGTATTCTGTTTGTGTGTGTGTTGTGTGTCTGCAGGGAGTTTGGTGCGCTGGCCTACGAGCTCTTGGATCAGTCGTACAAACACGACGAGCAGGTGGCCATGAAGCTGCTGACGTACGAACTGAAGAACTGGAGTAACTCCACGTGTCTGAAGCTGGCGGTCGCAGCCAAACACCGAGACTTCATCGCTCACACCTGCAGCCAGATGTTGCTCACCGACATGTGGATGGGCTGTCTGAGGATGGGCAAGAGCAACAGTCTCAAGGTAACGTTACGGCAAACACAAGGGATACAACAGCTACAAAAACGGCTAAAATGTCACTTCTAACAAGCGATTAAAAATGGACAGAAAAGCGCCAAAATCATCAACATCTAATGACAGAAATGTTCCTATGTCCTGTGTGTGTGTGTGTGTGTGTGTGTGTGTGTGTGTGTGTGTGTGTGTGTGTGTCTCTGTGCGTATTGTTATGTATTTGGAAGTTCTCTTCTGTGGTAGTAGACACATGTTAATAACTGGTGTAAATTAAAATGATATGTGCGTGTGCAGGTAATTTTAGGGATCGTCTTCCCTCCTTCCATTCTCCTCATGGACTTCCGTGTCGGAGACGAAGCATCGTACCATTCGTCCAAACAGAATGAAGACGGCAAACCCAAAGATGATGACAACAAATCCAGCAAGGTAAGAACCACTTTCATCTTCAACGTCAAGCTACAGGCCCCTATCCTGCACCCGGCGCAGCACAAAGCCCGACCCAAGTGTCTCTGCTAGTTTAAGACCGACCCAGTTGTCAGTTTAAATAGCAAATGCACCTGCACCCATCTGGGGCCCATGGCTGGTCTTACAGGGAGGTGTGTTCAGGTGCGTTCTGGGCGTGCTGGTCTTACAGGGAGGTGTATTTAGGTGCATTCTGGGCGTGCTGGTCTTACAGGGAGGTGTGTTCAGGTGCATTCTGTTGATCTTACAGGGAGGTGTGTTCAGGTGCATTCTGGGCGTGCTGGTCTTACAGGGAGGTGTGTTCAGGTCCATTCTGGGAGTATTGCTATCTTGAGGCAGTGGGAAGTGATCGCACCATTGACCAACAAAAACCTGGTCTAAAGTCAATAACGCAGCATTTCATTGTTATTTTAACAGAGCATTAGTAAAATGCTCCTAGGCTCGTGCACAGCGCATGCACACTATGCTTGTTACACACACAGGGATGCACAGCAGCACACACACACACACACACACACACACACACACACACACACACACACACACACAATAAAAATATTACGGTGCAGATCCTCCATCATAATAGCAATGCTCCAAGGTCCAAACGCGCCTGGCTTTTAAAGGGAATGGGAGATGATCTCTGATTGGTTGATTGCATGTTACGCCCAAAACACCCCTCTGATTAATGAAGACACTAAGTACAACCCTTTAGAACCATGCACCCGGCACACGGACCCTTTTTATCTGCCGTCAAACTAGCAAAAGTGGATATGGCCCTAAACACACCTGCACCAGGCGCTTCACGCCGTGACCTCAGATCGTTAAAATAGGGCCCTGAGTGCGTAGTTTCTGTCTCCCCCATGAGGAATTCTAATTAATGACAACAACACTGTCGGAGCATCCGCATGATACAAATCTGCTGTGATCACCCCCTGGCCCTGATTGGTCTATCTGAACAGTTAGACACCCCCCATGGCCCTGATTGGTCCATCTGAACAGTTAGACACCCCCCTGGACCTGATTGGTCCATCTGAACAGTTAGACACCCCCCTGGCCCTGATTGGTGCATCTGAACAGTTAGACACCCCCCCTGGCCCTGATTGGTCCATCTGAACAGTTAGACACCCCCCTGGCTCTGATTGGTGCATCTGAACAGTTAGACACCCCCCTGGACCTGATTGGTCCATCTGAACAGTTAGACACCCCCCTGGCCCTGATTGGTGCATCTGAACAGTGAGCACTCCAGGCTGTAGGTGGAGCCAGAGGAGCTGGAATTATTTTAATGACCTGCTTCATGTAGTTCTACTGGAACATAGGGTCAGTTTCAGCAGATATGACAGAAAGGTAGTTTATAAGTCTTATACTGCATCTTTAAGTAACTTTATAAATGTAACGGACGTTCATTAATATTTAAAAGTAATGCATGAAGCTCTCAGTGTTAGTTTACTCTTAGAGTGATTTAGGTTCCAGAAATCTTTCACCACTTTTTCCCTGAAATATCACGACTGTTTTAATGACATTTTTCATTTCGTTACCTTGATTGTTAGTTTTGAGCAGTTTGAGTGATGGGGAGTTTGTTTCAGGACGGCGCCTCCACCTTGGACGCCACGTCAAAGAAAGGAGATGAAGAAGAAGAGCAGAAGAAGAAGAGGAAGACTCCCATTGGGAAGAAGATCTACGAGTTCTACAACGCTCCCTTCACCAAGTTCTGGTTCAACACGGCAAGATCTCTATATATCTATCTGTCAGAAACCATCCCCCTAACCCTAACCCAAGATCTCTATAGCTATATATATAACTATACACTGTATTACAATATCTCTATATATATCTAATGTCAGAAACCATCCCCCTAACCCTAACCCTAACCCAAGATCTCTATAGCTATATATATAACTATACACTGTATTACAATATCTCTATATATATCTAATGTCAGAAACCATCCCCCTAACCCTAACCCTAACCCAAGATCTCTATAGCTATATATATAAACTATACACTGTATTACAATATCTCTATGTCTATATACTGTCAGAAACCTGTCTCACTGTAACCATGGTGATCATTAGGATTAACAGTTCCTAATAGTCCTTTTTCACGGCAGACATGTTGACATGTCCTAGTAGGAACAGCCCAGGTGTGTTCAGACCATTAATGATGGCTGCGTTCCCCTTAGGAGAGGTCCTGGTGTTGTTCATGCTGACTCACTGAAATAGCTTACTGGGACACTAGATGGAACTGAGCCACCGTTAAGGTTATCAATCTCAGCTGGGCTCTTCCTGCTATGACAAGTCAACATGTCTGCTGTGAAAAAGCTCCATAGGACCAGTCCACCAGTTGCTTTTTGATGTTTTTTAATGCTGTTGTTGCTTGTTCAGAAACAGATTGATAATCAAAGTCTGTGTGTGTGTGTGTGTGTGTGTGTGTGTGTGTGTGTAGATCTCCTACCTGGTGTACCTTGCCTTGTATAATTACATCATTCTGGTGAAGATGGAGCGATGGCCATCTCTGCAGGAGTGGATCGTCATCTCTTACATCATCACTCTGGGTCTGGAGAAAGTCCGACAGGTAACCACGGAGACGCACCTGAACCCAGCCTTGTTTTGGATGCTTTTTTTCCGAATATTTTTGCCTTTTTGTCAACGTATTTTCAAGGCCTTTTTACAATATTTTAGTCTCTTTCTTTGTCATTTTTTTGACATTTTTGTTGTTGATTCCCATGAATTACTGTAGAAATTTGTCGCATTTTTGTAGCTTTTTCCATTGCTTTTGTCACTTCTTTGGTCACATTTCTTTGACATTTTTGACGCTTTGTTATTGCCTTTTTTTTCAATGTTACATTCAACATTTTTGTTGCATATTTTTCGACTACTCGACTTTTATTTGCCACTTTTGTCGGCGTTTCATCTTTTCCTAAAACCTTGTGGATATTGCAAAAACTTTTGCCGACAAAAGTGGCAAATAAAAGTTGAAAGAAAAGCTGAAAGTAGTCGAGAATTAAGCAACAAAAATGTTGAATGACATTGAAAAGAAAGGCAATAACAAAGTGTCAAAAATGTCAAAGAAATGTGACCAAAGAAGTGACAAAAGCAATGGAAAAAGCTACAAAAATGCGACAAATTTCTATAATAATTCAGGTTAATAGACAACAAAAATGTCAAAAACATAACCCGGCTGTGATTGGTTGCAGATTCTGATGTCGGAGCCGGGGAAACTGAAGCAGAAGATCAACGTGTGGCTGGAGGATTACTGGAACATCACAGACCTGGCGGCCATCTCCGTCTTCCTGCTGGGTCTGCTGCTGCGCCTGCAGAGCGAGCCGTCGCTCGGCTACGGACGCGTCATCTACTGCGTCGACATCATCTTCTGGTACATCCGCGTGCTCGACATCTTCGGAGTCAACAAGTACCTGGGTCCCTACGTCATGATGATCGGCAAGATGGTACGCCCACAAATATGCGCCAGTTATATGCCGGTTATACTCCAGTTATACTCCAGTTATACTCCGGTTATACTCAGTTATACTGCAGTTATACTCAGTTTTACTCCAGTTATACTCCAGTTATACTCCAGTTTTACTCCAGTTATACTCTGGTTATACTCCAGTTATATGCCCGTTATACTGCAGTTATACTGCGGTTATACTCCGGTTATACTCAGTTATACTGCAGTTATACTCCAGTTATACTCCGGTTATACTCCGGTTATACTCAGTTATACTGCAGTTATACTCAGTTTTACTCCAGTTATACTCCAGTTATACTCCAGTTATACTCCAGTTTTACTCCAGTTATACTCTGGTTATACTCCAGTTATACTCCAGTTATATGCCAGTTATACTGCAGTTATACTCAGTTATACTCCAGTTGTCACTGTGTGATTAAAGTGTGAACTGTCTCGTGCAGATGGTCGACATGCTGTACTTCGTGGTCATCATGCTGGTGGTGCTGATGAGTTTCGGCGTGGCGCGGCAGGCCATCCTTCACCCTGATGAGGAGCCAACCTGGCGGCTGGCCAGAAACATCTTCTACATGCCGTACTGGATGATCTACGGAGAGGTGTTCGCCGACTCCATAGACCGTAAGACTAGAGTTCATAGTAAGACTCCCGGCACTTCCTGTTTCCTTTGTTTCATTTCATTTCCTTTGGTTTCCTGATTGTTCACCGACTCCATAGACCCTGAGACTAGAGTTCATAGTAGGACTTCAGTCCATCAGTCCGTCTTCTTAAGCCCCGCCCCTTCCTGTGCTTTTTTCAAAGTTTTTTAAATTTTTGTCAGGTTTTTTCTCTCTCTCCTCACCCAGAATATGGGAGAAAAAGCAAAATAAAAAAAATAAAATTTTCATCAACACAAACTTGTCAAAAAAAGTGTCTTTTCTTTGTGATTTATTTGACATATAGGCTTACTTGGCTCAACAACTGACACATTATAACATATGCATTCATCATAATTTTAAAATGACTTGGTAGCAATGGGCCCCATGATGAAGTTCCGCCCCCACTGTACTGAGAGTCTAGCTTTGCCCCTGGTCCCGCCCCTTCCTGTGTGTACATCCCGCCCCTTCATGTGTGTAAGTCCCGCCCATACTTGTGTGTAAGTCCCGCCCCGTCATGTGTGTAAATCACGCCCCTTATTGTGTGTAAGTCCCGCCCCTTATTGTGTGTAAGTCCCGCCCCTTATTGTGTGTAAGTCCCGCCCCTTCCTATATCCACCGTGGGACTTTTGATCCCGTTTGAATTGAGAATACAGATGTTGTCCTGATGTTTGTTAGTCCAAATTAACACTGAGTTTATTTTAAAGTAAAATAAAATAAAATAAATAATTTGTTTTGTAAATCAACGTTTTTTTTCTTGTTTTCTTGAACAGATTGTTCATGTTTCTGTTATTGATTATTGATTATTCTCTCTCTTCTGTTTCTCTCTGACTGTTGATGGACAGTTTACGCGATGGAAATCAATCGTAAGTACAGAGGTTAAACTTTAATATTTGGGGGGTTTACTCTCCACCAATCAGAGAGGCCGGTTGTTTCAATATTGGGGGTGAATTATAACGGGGGCCTGAGGCAAAAAACACTTAATTTCCTGCTTTCTGGTGAATAGTTCTGCATAAATTTATAGTGCAGTCGTGACATGACACTGTCATAACTATGACATGACACTGTCATATCTATAACATGGCACTGTCATATCTATAACATGACACTGTCATATCTATAACATGACACTGTCATATCTATAACATGACACTGTCATATCTATAACATGGCACTGTCATATCTATGACATGACACTGTCATAACTGACATGACACTGTCATAACTGACATGACACTGTCATAACTATGACATAACACTGTCATAACTGACATGACACTGTTCATGACAGTGTCATGTCATAGTTATCTATGACATGACACTGTCATGAACGTGTCATAAACATTATAAACAAGTCATAAACGTTTATGACTTCTGTCATTAAGTGTCATTTGTTTTTTGTCATGACAAGTTGACATTGTTTGGGTTGTCTTGACATTAATCAAAGTTACCAGAAGATGTGTTGGTCATGACAACTTGACATAATGTCATCCTGTTTAATGTCAAGTTGTCTTAATAAGGACACTCCAAAGATTTAATGTCAACTTGTCATGACCAACACATCTTCTGGTAATGTCACTTTGATTAATGTCAAGTTGTCACAATCAAGACAACCCAAACAATGTCAACTTGTCATGACAAAAATCAAATGACACTTAATGACAGGTCATAAACGTTTATGACTTGTTTATAATGTTGATGACACATTCATGACAGTGTCATGTCATAGTTATGACAGTGTCATGTTATAGTTATGACAGTGTCATGTCACGATTATGTCGATACCTTCAAGTAAAGTGTAACCAAATATTATTATTGATTAATCACTCATACAAAGAGACTCCAGGGTTATAATAATAATAATAATAATAATAGTATAATAATATAATATGATAATAGTATAATAATACAGCTGCTGATACTGAGCGTGTTGTTTGTGTGTCAGCTCCGTGTGGAGACAACATGTACGATGAGGATGGGAAGAAGCTTCCTCCGTGTATCCCCGGTGCCTGGCTCACGCCCGCCATCATGGCGTGCTACCTGCTGGTCGCCAACATCCTGCTGGTCAACCTGCTCATCGCTGTCTTCAAGTCAGTAACACACAGAGAAACATCTACATACTAGTCCCAACCTGTCTCCAAGTCAGTAACAAAAACCTACAAACTTACCCAAAAAAGAAAAATATCTAAAACCTCTCCAAAGTCAGTATCTCCCACCTCACATCTATAAAACATTTCAGAAAACTGACTAAACTCACCCTAACGGTTGCTAAACTCCAGCAGACTCCATGTAAATAATCAGTAGTTTTATCATCGTAAAACACACTTTATTCAAAGTGGACAGAAATTAAATATAGCTACCAAAAGCCGTCTTGGTTCATCTTTCCACTGTTCCAACAATCACCACTCTGGTTTGGTTGAAATAAACCCTTAATTCACCCATTTAAATGTGGAGATATGCTGGATCATAATCACTAAAAGTAGTGATTCCACGTTGGGGGGGAGGACGGGTCAAACAACAGGACTTTCACCCAGGAGACCGGGGTTAGTGTCCCACATGTCAAGTTTCCTAAAGTGGCTTTCTTCTTTTCCGTCCCGTTCTTCCCGCGTGTCACGGAACCGTAAGCCCACCCACGACATTTTCCTAAACTTAAGGGGCCATATTTATTTAACGGAATTCTGTGAAATCAGGTTGATATCTCCACATGTAAATGGGTGAATTAAGGGTTTATTTCAACCAAACCAGAGTGGTGATTGTTGGAACAGTGGAAAGATGAACCAAGACGGCTTTTGGTAGTTTGATTTAGTTTCTGTCCACTTTGAATGAAGTGTGTTTTACGATGATAAAAGTCCTGATTATTTACATGGAGTCTGGTGGGTTTGGTGATGGTGATTTCGGGGTTTCATGTTAAACTAAAAGGATCTTACTCTTTAACTAAAAGCTCTATCTCTGTAGGGATCCATCCCATAATGTTGTCAGACACTTAGAATAATAATCTGAGTCTGTCAGCAGCAACAACAGAACTTTTAGTGACTAACTGATGCTGAACATTAGTCCTGTAGGGTTACATTACAGCTTGGTTCAGGGCTGCAGGTTACAGCGTTCTCACTCAGCACTGGACTATTTTTTTTCTCGCTTTTTTGTCTCCATAGCAACACGTTCTTCGAGGTGAAGTCCATCTCCAACCAGGTGTGGAAGTTCCAGCGCTATCAGCTGATCATGACGTTCCACGACCGTCCCATCCTGCCGCCACCGCTCATTGTCTTCCCGCACATCTTCATCGTGCTGCGAAGAATCTGCTGCCGCTGCCGCAGACGCCGGACGGACGGAGACGGCCACGACCACGAGAGGCGCCTACGTAAGATATTATATACATATATATATATATATATATATATATATACTATAGGGAGACTGAGAGTGCCTACGTAAGATCTTTATTCATTATTTTTCATTAATGTTTCATAACCTTTATAACTAATGTTGACGTTAGACATCACTCCTTAAGAGCTGCTTCACTGATCAATGTTTCCTTAGATATTAGATATAATATATATAGTATATAGTATATATAGAGACATAGTATATAGTATGTATAGTATATAGGATATATAGTATATATAGAGATGTAGTATATATAGAGATATAGTATATAGTATATATAGAGATATAGTATATATAGTATGTATAGAGATATAGTATATATAGTATATATAGAGATATAGTTTGTTATTGTGTTTTTCAGAGCTGGTTCTGAGCGCCGAGGAGCTCAAGAGTCTTCATGAGTTCGAGGAGCAGTGTGTCGAGGAATATTTCAGAGAGAAAGAAGACGAGAAACAATCGTCCAACAACGAGAGAATCAGAGTCACATCTGAGAGGTCAAACATACTCCTTATACATTCATATTAACATTTATACATTCATATTAACGTTTATACCTTCATATTAACGTTTATACCTTCATATTAACGTTTATACATTCATATTAACATTTATACATTCATATTAACGTTTATACCTTCATAGTAACATTTATACCTTCATATTAACGTTTATACATTCATATTAACGTTTATACCTTCATATTAACGTTTATACCTTCATATTAACGTTTATACATTCATATTAACATTTATACATTCATATTAACGTTTATACCTTCATAGTAACGTATACATTCATATAACGTTTATACCTTCATATTAACGTTTATACCTTCATATTAACGTTTATACCTATACATACCTTCATATTAACATTTATACCTTCATATTAACATTTATACCTTCATATTAACGTTTATACATTCATATTAACGTTTATACATTCATATTAACGTTTATACCTTCATATTAACGTTTATACATTCATATTAACATTTATACCTTCATATTAACATTTATACCTTCATATTAACATTTATACCTTCATATTAACATTTATACATTCATATTAACGTTTATAGGTTCATATTAACATTTATAACGAGAGAATCAGAGTCACATCTGAGAGGTCAAACGTACTCCTTACACATTCATATTAACGTTTATACATTTAAAGCCAGCCGTCCAAAGATGCTTTTTCCCAAAGTTCTTCTCCCTTTTTTGCAACGTTTTTGGTCATTTGCTGTTTTCATGCACACGTTTTGGTCCGATATCCGCCCCACCTTTATGTCAGGTTTCAGCAGGACCAAATGCGAGACTCTTCCAGGCTGAAGTCCAGACAAACATGCTTTATTATGACTTTTTATTTATTATGACTCTACAACTTAGAAACTTACAACCACAAATCTACAAACTCAGACAGGACAAACGGAGAGACGGACCGACAAACAACAGAGGAACAGAGGGGTGTAGAAATACACAGACCTATAGACCTTTTTCACAGCAGACATGTTGACATGTCATAGTAGGAACAGCACAGGTGTGTTCAGACCATTAATGATGGCTGCGTTCCACTTAGGAGAGGTCCTGGTATTGTTCATGCTGACTCACTGAAATAGCTTACTGGGACACTAGATGGAACTGAGCCATCGTTAAGGTTATCAATCTCAGCTGGGCTCTTCCTGCTATGACAAGTCAACATGTCTGCTGTGAAAAAGGTCCATTAACAGGAAGACAGAGGACTGGACGAGACCAACAAGACAATTATTGGGAACAGGTGAGAGCAGCAACGGAGGGAAACTAACAAGGCAGGAAGTGCAGACCATATAAGGGGATGGGCGGAGACAAAGACACATGACAGACAGGTAACTACAGAGCACATGGGAAATAGCAACAAGCACAAAACACAACACAATATACAAAATGGCCACCAGGGTGGCACAGAGGCAGTCAGTCACAGCAGGATCCTGACATTTGTCGCTCTTTTCAAAGTTTTTGTTAGGTTTTTACTGTATGATTGATCCATTTTTTGCACTTTGTTTTGACGTAATTTCGTAGGATATTATGGGAAATGTTCTGCAAACGTTTTGTTTCAGGGTGGAGAACATAACATAACATAATTCTACGTTTTTTCAAACATTTCTTTCAATTTCCAAAGTTTTTTGTATAATTTTTGATGCCTTTTTTAGGTAATTTCATGGAATATCATACGACATGTCTATAACCCTGTATATGAGAGTAGTCCTTACCTTACCTGTTCCTCTGTGTGTTTCAGAGTAGAGAACATGTCTATAACCCTGTAGATGAGAGTATGTCGTCCTTACCTTGTTGTCCTTACCTTGTTGTCCCTACCTTGTTGCCCCTACCTTGTTGTCCCTACCTTGTTGTCCCTACCTTGATGTCCTTACCTTGTTGTCCTTACCTTGTTTTCCTTACCTTGTTGTCCCTACCTTGTTGTCCCTACCTTGTTGCCCCTACCTTGTTGTCCCTACCTTGTTGTCCCTACCTTGATGTCCTTACCTTGTTGTCCTTACCTTGTTTTCCTTACCTTGTTGTCCCTACCTTGTTGTCCCTACCTTGTTGCCCTTACCTTTTCTGTTCCTATGTGTGTTTCAGGGTGGAGAACATGTCTATAACCTGTAGATGAGAGTATGTTGCCCCTACCTTGTTGTCCCTACCTTTTTGTCCCTACCTTGTTGTCCCTACCTTGTTGCCCCTACCTTGTTGTCCCTACCTTTTTGTCCCTACCTTGTTGTCCCTACCGTGTTGTCCTTACCGTACCTGTGTTCCTCTGTGTGCTTCAGGGTGGAGAACATGTTCATGCGTCTGGAGGAAGTGAACGAGCGTGAGCACTCGATGAAGGCGTCTCTGCAGACGGTGGATCTGCGTCTGGCTCAGTTGGAGGATCTCTCCGGCAGGATGGCGACAGCTCTTGAGAAACTGGCCGGCCTGGACCGCGCCGAGCTGGTCCGGTCCAGAGGCTCGTCGGTGTGCGAGCCGGCCGCTCTGCTGCGGCATGGCAGCCTCAGCAGCGCCGACGGCTACAGCCTTTACCGGTACCAGCTGGAGCATGACGACCACGGCTCCGTGGCCGGAGACGTGGAGGGAACCGACAGGAAGCTAGCGCCAAGTCCAGAGGGAACAGAGAGGAAGCTACCACCGAGTCCAGAGGGAACAGACAGGAAGCTACCGCCAAGTCCAGAGGGAACAGAGAGGAAGCTACTACCGAGTCCAGAGGGAACAGAGAGGAAGCTACCACCGAGTCCAGAGGGAACAGACAGGAAGCTACCGCCAAGTCCAGAGGGAACAGACAGGAAGCTACTGCCAAGTCCAGAGAGAGCGGCTGGAAACACAACAGGTAGGACGGTTTAAAAGGAGGAAAAAGGGACAAAAACATATTTTTTTCAAGGTGTAAAAACGGATGAAAGCGGCAAAAATTTTGGGATTTAAAAAGGGATTTTATCGTAAACCTACATTTTGGAACTCATCCTAGGCCGTGCATCCGATCTGTACAAAATTTGGTAAATACCAGCTCCAGACCAACCTGACAAAAAGATATCAAAAGAATTTTGCTCTGTTTAGAAATGCAGAAATTACGTACGAACAAATTTGTGTAGCTAGCTACGAAAACACAAACTTTTGCATATCTCGGCCAAATTAAATGCTAAATGCTAAAAACTCCTTTAAACTGACTCAGTTCTTAATGTAAACATAAACCTCTTTCCTGTTTCCTGTTTCCAGGGGACGTGAAGGAGTTCGGCTTGACTTTGGAGGTGCGAGGACGGACGGAGAGGACGCGGTCTCTGTCCAGCGTGGACATCCTGATTTCGCCATGCGACGCCGAACACAGACCCGATGTGAAAACCCGTCTGGAGGCAGCGTCGTCCTTCCCTCTGGAGAGGGCAAAGGTCACGCAGTATTTATCTTCTCTGTGCCTCAGCGGCGCCGCCCACAGGTCTCCCAGACAGGAAGTGGAGGAAGGAGTGTCCACGCCGCCCGGCGGGGAACAGCAGGGGGAGGAGGAGGACAGGAAGTACCCGACAATGCGCTCCAAGAGTCTGAACGCCAACCCGAGGAAGGCGAAGAAGGAGAGCGAGGAGACGCGGCGCTCAGCCGGCAGCGTCACAGAACTCCGACCCGCTGATCCTCAACATTAGTCACCTGACAGGGTCCCACCTCTCCTCGCTCCTCAAGGAGACCATGCCAAATAAAGGGACAACGGTGAAAAAAAGCACCAAGAAAGTCTGAAAGTGACATGAGAGTTTTTTGGGCGTTTCTGCTCAACCAAAAGAACTGCGAGGTAGCAGCAACTAGGGCTAGCAGCAACTAGGGCTAGCAGCAACTAGGGCTGAGCAACTAGGGCTAGCAGCAACTAGGGCTAACTCAGGTTCAGGTTACTTTATTGGTACCCGTAGGTAAACTACGTTTACAGTCTAAGAGACAGGACATCCTTAAAACATCGTAGACCACCACATAACATGCAACACACAAAACATTAAAACATATCAAACAGACAGTAGAACATGTATAAGAAACGACTTGTGCGTTGTGTGCAGTAATTCAACAGTTTGTTTAACAGAGAGATTGCCGGTGTTTTTAAATCTTGTCGCTCTACAACCCGGGACTAGTAGCCTCTGTCGAGAGGGGAGATACTGGAAGTCCCTATTCAAAGGGTTTAGGCTATCTTCTAAGATGGCCATAGCTATCAGCTGTAGTTGTTAATGTGTAGGCTATCTTCTAAGATGGCCGTAGCTATCAGCTGTAGTTGTTAATGTGTAGGCTATCTTCTAAGATGGCCGTAGCTATCAGCTGTAGTTGTTAATGTGTAGGCTAGCTTCTAAGATGGCCATAGCTATCAGCTGTAGTTGTTAATGTGTAGGCTATCTTCTGAGATGGCCGTAGCTATCAGCTGTAGTTGTTAATGTGTAAGCTGTCTTCTGAGATGGCCATAGCTATCAGCTGTAGTTGTTTAGGTGTAGGCTATCTTCTAAGATGGCCGTAGCTATCAGCTGTAGTTGTTAATGTGTAGGCTATCTTCTGAGATGGCCATAGCTATCAGCTGTAGTTGTTAATGTGTAGGCTATCTTCTAAGATGGCCGTAGCTATCAGCTGTAGTTGTTTAGGTGTAGGCTATCTTCTAAGATGGCCGTAGCTATCAGCTGTAGTTGTTAATGTGTAGGCTATCTTCTAAGATGGCCATAGCTATCAGCTGTAGTTGTTAATGTGTAGGCTAGCTTCTAAGATGGCCATAGCTATCAGCTGTAGTTGTTAATGTGTAGGCTATCTTCTGAGATGGCCATAGCTATCAGCTGTAGTTGTTAATGTGTAAGCTATCTTCTGAGATGGCCATAGCTATCAGCTGTAGTTGTTAATGTGTAGGCTATCTTCTAAGATGGCCATAGCTATCAGCTGTAGTTGTTAATGTGTAGGCTATATTCTAAGATGGCCATAGCTATCAGCTGTAGTTGTTTAGGTGTAGGCTATCTTCTAAGATGGCCGTAGCTATCAGCTGTAGTTGTTAATGTGTAGGCTATCTTCTGAGATGGCCATAGCTAACTGCTGTAGCACAGTATGCTTCGTGGAACAAAGATTGCACATTTGGAGAGTATTTTAGGAGGTGTCTGTTGAACTAACTCTTTGGATAAAAACGTCTGGACTTTTCTGGGAAAGGCGACAAAAATGTATAAAAAAAGGTGACAAAAATGTCTGGGAAAAAACTATTTAGTCTATTTAGAAAAAAATGTAAATTGTGTTATATTTGTGTTTGTTCCAGAGTTAGTTTCTGCAGATCTTATCAGTGAAACATCTCACAAACTTTAAGAAAACGTTATCTATGATTGGACCAGAGAAACAAGACGCTGGGATGTTCCAGAGTTCCTGAAATGTTCCTGAAAAAGTCCCTGATTCAGAGAGAGAGAAAAGAGACAAAAACTTTGAAAAGACAGAAACAGAAATATCAAAGCATCAGCATTTTTTTTAGTCACATCTTTTTTGGGAAGAAAAAGCCGACCAGGGGTCTTTTAGAGCTGTTGAAAGACTGGCAGCATTTGATGCAGAGATAAAAAAAAAATGTGGAGAACCAGGAAATATGCTTTTAAAGTTGCCGGGGAGGAAAATGTGGGTTCACCAGAGCCGGCTAGAACGTATCCGGTCCCCTCAGCAAGCTTTCAGCTGTTCTTGTCGCTTACAGAATTCAGATTTTTTTATGTTTTTGGCCATTTTTCTCCCGTAGATGTCGACTTCTTTGTCACTTGTTTCAGTGTTGTTTCTCGCCATTTTGTTTCTTATTATCTTCTTTACTCGTTGTGACTGCCAAGCGTTTGCCTATCCTGCCTATCCTGCCTGAGCCAGGGCCGGCCCTGCGCTTCACAACCACGTCATACGAGAAAGGAAACCGTACGGAGCTCACCATCATTCCAACAGGAAGCCCCCGGTCATATCACAACACTATCTTTCTGTCGGCACCTTCTCCGTGTTTTCTTGTTGTTATGGAAACGGCAGGTCTGGCTGCTCCGCTTGTCATCGGTCGGCTGTCAAAAAAGCTGCTCCACGACGGGCATTACTTTCAGAAAAGTTGAACTTTTTCAAACTTTAAAAAGATGCTCTGAG
>NC_050175.1:46167257-46209757 GCF_008315115.2 Sander lucioperca | reverse complement strand
ATGTGTAGAGAGTAGTATGTGTAGACAGTAGTATATGTAGAGAGTAGTATATGTAGAGAGTAGTATGTAGAGTGTAGTATGTAGAGAGTAGAATGTGTAGAGATTAGTATGTAGAGAGTGGTATGTGTAGAGAGTAGTATGTGTAGAGAGTATTATGTGTAGAGAGTAGAATATGTAGAGAGTAGTATGTGTAGAGAGTATTATGTGTAGAGAGTAGTATGTGTAGAGAGTAGTATGTGTAGAGAGTGGTATGTGTAGAGAGTAGTATGTGTAGAGAGTAGTATGTAGAGAGTAGTATGTGTAGAGAGTAGTATGTGTAGAGAGTAGTATGTAGAGAGTAGTTTGTGTAGAGAGTAGTATGTGTAGAGAGTAGTATGTAGAGAGTAGTATGTGTAGAGAGTAGTATGTAGAGAGTAGTATGTGTAGAGAGTAGTATGTGTAGAGAGTAGTATGTGTAGAGAGTAGTATGTAGAGAGTAGTATGTGTAGAGAGTAGTATGTGTAGAGAGTAGTATGTGTAGAGAGTAGTATGTGTAGAGAGTAGTATGTGTAGAGAGTAGTATGTGTAGAGAGTAGTATGTAGAGAGTAGTATGTGTAGAGAGTAGTATGTGTAGAGAGTAGTATGTGTAGAGAGTAGTATGTGTAGAGAGTAGTATGTGTAGAGAGTAGTATGTGTAGAGAGTAGTATGTGTAGAGAGTAGTATGTGTAGAGAGTAGTATGTGTAGAGAGTAGTATGTGTAGAGAGTAGTATGTGTAGAGAGTAGTATGTGTAGAGAGTAGTATGTGTAGAGAGTAGTATGTAGAGAGTAGTATGTAGAGAGTAGTATGTGTAGAGAGTAGTATGTAGAGAGTAGTATGTGTAGAGAGTAGTATGTAGAGAGTAGTATGTGTAGAGAGTAGTATGTAGAGAGTAGTATGTAGAGAGTAGTATATGTAGAGAGTAGTATGTGTAGAGAGTAGTATATGTAGAGAGTAGTATGTGTAGAGAGTAGTATGTGTAGAGAGTAGTATGTAGAGAGTAGTATGTGTAGAGAGTAGTATATGTAGAGAGTAGTATGTGTAGAGAGTAGTATATGTAGAGAGTAGTATATGTAGAGAGTAGTATGTAGAGAGTAGTAAATGTAGAGAGTAGTATGTAGAGAGTAGTATGTAGAGAGTAGTATGTGTAGAGAGTAGTATGTAGAGAGTAGTATGTAGAGAGTAGTATGTGTAGAGAGTAGTATGGTAGAGAGTAGTATGTAGAGAGTAGTATGTAGAGAGTAGTATGTGTAGAGAGTAGTATGTGTAGAGAGTAGTATATGTAGAGAGTAGTATGTGTAGAGAGTAGTATGTGTAGAGAGTAGTATATGTAGAGAGTAGTATGTGTAGAGAGTAGTATGTGTAGAGAGTAGTATGTGTAGAGAGTAGTATGTGTAGAGAGTAGTATGTGTAGAGAGTAGTATGTGTAGAGAGTAGTATGTGTAGAGAGTAGTATGTAGAGAGTAGTATGTGTAGAGAGTAGTATGTGTAGAGAGTAGTATGTGTAGAGAGTAGTATGTGTAGAGAGTAGTATGTGTAGAGAGTAGTATGTGTAGAGAGTAGTATGTAGAGAGTAGTATGTGTAGAGAGTAGTATGTGTAGAGAGTAGTATGTGTAGAGAGTAGTATGTAGAGAGTAGTATGTAGAGAGTAGTATGTAGAGAGTAGTATGTAGAGAGTAGTATGTGTAGAGAGTAGTATGTGTAGAGAGTAGTATGTGTAGAGAGCATTATGTGTAGAGAGTAGAATATGTAGAGAGTAGTATGTAGAGAGTAGTATGTAGAGAGTAGTATGTGTAGAGAGTAGTATGTGTAGAGAGTAGTATGTAGAGAGTAGTATGTGTAGAGAGTAGTATGTAGAGAGTAGTATGTAGAGAGTAGTATATGTAGAGAGTAGTATGTGTAGAGAGTAGTATGTGTAGAGAGTAGTATGTAGAGAGTGTATGTGTAGAGAGTAGTATGTGTAGAGAGTATATGTGTAGAGAGTAGTATATGTAGAGAGTAGTATGTGTAGAGAGTATTATGGTAGAGAGTAGTATGTAGAGAGTAGTATATGTAGAGAGTAGTATGTAGAGAGTAGTATGTGTAGAGAGTAGTATGTAGAGAGTAGTATGTGTAGAGAGTAGTATATGTAGAGAGTAGTATGTGTAGAGAGTAGTATATGTAGAGAGTAGTATGTAGAGAGTAGTATATGTAGAGAGTAGTATGTAGAGAGTAGTATGTGTAGAGAGTAGTATGTAGAGAGTAGTATGTGTAGAGAGTAGTATGTGTAGAGAGTAGTATGTGTAGAGAGTAGTATGTAGAGAGTAGTATGTGTAGAGAGTAGTATGTGTAGAGAGTAGTATGTGTAGAGAGTAGTATGTGTAGAGAGTAGTATGTGTAGAGAGTAGTATGTGTAGAGAGTAGTATGTGTAGAGAGTAGTATGTGTAGAGAGTAGTATGTGTAGAGAGTAGTATGTGTAGAGAGTAGTATGTGTAGAGAGTAGTATGTGTAGAGAGTAGTATGTGTAGAGAGTAGTATGTGTAGAGAGTAGTATGTGTAGAGAGTAGTATGTGTAGAGAGTAGTATGTGTAGAGAGTAGTATATGTAGAGAGTAGTATGTGTAGAGAGTAGTATGTAGAGAGTAGTATGTGTAGAGAGTAGTATGTGTAGAGAGTAGTATGTAGAGAGTAGTATGTGTAGAGAGTAGTATGTGTAGAGAGTAGTATGTAGAGAGTAGTATGTAGAGAGTAGTATGTGTAGAGAGTAGTATGCAGAGAGTAGTATGTAGAGAGTAGTATGTGTAGAGAGTAGTATGCAGAGAGTAGTATGTAGAGAGTAATATGTGTAGAGAGTAGTATGTAGAGAGTAGTATGTAGAGAGTAGTATGTAGAGAGTAGTATGTGTAGAGAGTAGTATGTGTAGAGAGTAGTATGTGTAGAGAGAAGTATGTGTAGAGAGTAGTATGTAGAGAGTAGTATGTAGAGAGTAGTATGTGTAGAGAGTAGTATGTGTAGAGAGTAGTATGTGTAGAGAGTAGTATGTAGAGAGTAGTATGTAGAGTGTAGTATGTAGAGAGTAGTATGTGTAGAGAGTAGTATGTAGAGAGTAGTAGTGTAGAGAGTAGTATGTAGAGAGTAGTATGTGTAGAGAGTAGTATGTAGAGAGTAGTATGTGTAGAGAGTAGTATGTGTAGAGAGTAGTATGTAGAGAGTAGTATGTGTAGAGAGTAGTATGTAGAGAGTAGTATGTGTAGAGAGTAGTATGTAGAGAGTAGTATGTGTAGAGAGTAGTATGTAGAGAGTAGTGTAGAGTAGTATGTAGAGAGTAGTGTAGAGAGTAGTATGTAGAGAGTAGTATGTGTAGAGAGTAGTATGTAGAGAGTAGTATGTAGAGAGTAGTATGTAGAGAGTAGTAGTGTAGAGAGTAGTATGTAGAGAGTAGTATGTGTAGAGAGAAGTATGTAGAGAGTAGTATGTGTAGAGAGTAGTATGTGTAGAGAGTAATATGTGTAGAGAGAGTAATATGTGTAGAGAGTAGTATATGTAGAGAGTAGTATGTAGAGTGTAGTATGTAGAGAGTAGTAAATGTAGAGAGTAGTATGTGTAGAGAGTAGTATGTAGAGAGTAGTATATGTAGAGAGTAGTATGTAGAGAGTAGTATGTGTAGAGAGTAGTATGCAGAGAGTAGTATGTGTAGAGAGTAGTATGTAGAGAGTAGTATATGTAGAGAGTAGTATGTAGAGAGTAGTATGTGTAGAGAGTAGTATGTAGAGAGTAGTATGTGTAGAGAGTAGTATGTAGAGAGTAGTAGTGTAGAGAGTAGTATGTAGAGAGTAGTATGTGTAGAGAGTAGTATGTGTAGAGAGTAGTATGTAGAGAGTAGTATGTAGAGAGTAGTATGTAGAGTAGTATGTAGAGAGTATATGTAGAGAGTAGTATGTAGAGAGTATATGAGAGAGTAGTATGTGTAGAGAGTAGTATGTAGAGAGTAGTATGTAGAGTGTAGTATGTAGAGAGTAGTATATGTACAGAGTAATATGTAGAGAGTAGTATGTGTAGAGAGTAGTATGTAGAGAGTAGTATATGTAGAGAGTAGTATGTGTAGAGAGTAGTATGTAGAGTGTATTATGTAGAGAGTAGTATATGTAGAGAGTAGTATGTGTAGAGAGTAGTATGTGTAGAGAGTAGTATGTAGAGAGTAGTATGTAGAGTGTAGTATGTAGAGAGTAGTATGTGTAGAGAGTAGTATGTAGAGTGTATTATGTAGAGAGTAGTATATGTAGAGAGTAGTATGTGTAGAGAGTAGTGTAGAGAGTAGTATTTAGAGAGTAGTGTAGAGAGTAGTATGTAGAGCAGTATGTAGAGAATAGGATTTAGAGAGTAGTGTAGAGAGTAGTATGTAGAGCAGTATGTAGAGAATAGGATTTAGAGAGTAGTGTAGAGAGTAGTATGTAGAGAGTAGTATATGTAGAGAGTAGTATGTAGAGAGTAGTATGTAGAGAGTAGTATGTGTAGAGAGTAGTATGTAGAGAGTAGTATGTGTAGAGAGTAGTATGCAGAGAGTAGTATGTGTAGAGAGTAGTATGTGTAGAGAGTAATATGTAGAGAGTAGTATATGTAGAGAGTAGTATATAGAGAGTAGTATGTGTAGAGAGTAGTATGTAGAGAGTAGTATGTGTAGAGAGTAGTATGCAGAGAGTAGTATGTGTAGAGAGTAGTATGTAGAGAGTAGTATATGTAGAGAGTAGTATGTAGAGAGTAGTATGTGTAGAGAGTAGTATGTAGAGAGTAGTATGTGTAGAGAGTAGTATGCAGAGTGTAGTATGTAGAGTAGTATGTGTAGAGAGTAGTATGTAGAGAGTAGTACATGTAGAGAGTAGTGTAGAGAGTAGTATGTAGAGAGCAGTACGTAGAGAGTAGTATGTAGATAGTAGTATGTAGAGAGTAGTACATGTAGAGAGTAGTATTTAGAGAGTAGTGTAGAGAGTAGTATGTAGAGAGCAGTATGTAGAGAGTAGTACATGTAGAGAGTAGTATTTAGAAAGTAGTACATGTAGAGAGTAGTATGTGTAGAGAGTAGTATGTAGACAGTAGTATATGTACAGAGTAGTATGTAGAGAGTAGTATGTGTAGAGTATTATGTGTAGAGAGTAGTATGTGTAGAGAGTCGTATATGTACAGAGTAGTATGTAGAGAGTAGTATGTGTAGAGTGTAGTATGTGTAGAAAGTAGTATGTGTAGAGAGTAGTATGTAGTGTAGTATGTAGAGAGTAGTATATGTAGAGAGTAGTATGTAGAGTGTAGTATGTAGAGAGTAGTATGTAGAGTGTAGTATGTAGAGAGAAGTATATGTAGAGAGTAATATGTAGAGTAGTATGTGTAGAGAGTAGTATGTAGAGAGTAGTATATGTAGAGAGTAGTATGTAGAGAGTAGTATGTGTAGAGAGTAGTATGTAGAGTGTAGTATGTAGAGAGTAGTATATGTAGAGAGTAGTATGTGTAGAGAGTAGTATATGTGGATAGTAGTATGTAGAGAGTAGTATGTGTAGAGAGTAGTATATGTAGAGAGTAGTATATGTAGATAGTAGTACAGGTAGATAGTAGTATGTAAAGAGTAGTATGTAGAGTGTAGTATGTAGAGAGTAGTATGTGTAGAGAGTAGTATGTGTAGAAAATAGTATGTGTAGAGAGTAGTATGTAGTGTAGTATGTAGAGAGTAGTATATGTAGAGAGTAGTATGTAGAGTGTAGTATGTAGAGAGTAGTATGTGTAGAGAGTAGTATGTAGAGAGTAGTATGTGTAGAGAGTAGTATATGTAGAGAGTAGAATGTGTAGAGAGTAGTATATGTAGAGAGTAGTATATGTAGAGAGTAGTATATGTAGAGAGTAGTATGTGTAGAGAGTAGTATATGTAGAGAGTAGTATGTAGAGTGTAGTATATGTAGAGAGTAGTATATGTAGAGAGTAGTATGTGTAGAGAGTAGTATATGTAGAGAGTAGTATGTAGAGTGTAGTATATGTAGAGAGTAGTATGTAGAGAGTAGTATGTGTAGAGAGTAGTATGTGTAGAGAGTAGTATGTGTAGACAGTAGTATATGTAGAGAGTAGTATATGTAGAGAGTAGTATGTAGAGTGTAGTATGTAGAGAGTAGAATGTGTAGAGATTAGTATGTAGAGAGTGGTATGTGTAGAGAGTAGTATGTGTAGAGAGTATTATGTGTAGAGAGTAGAATATGTAGAGAGTAGTATGTGTAGAGAGTATTATGTGTAGAGAGTAGTATGTGTAGAGAGTAGTATGTGTAGAGAGTATTATGTGTAGAGAGTAGTATGTGTAGAGAGTAGTATGTGTAGAGAGTAGTATGTGTAGAGAGTGGTATGTGTAGAGAGTAGTATGTGTAGAGAGTAGTATGTGTAGAAAGTAGTATGTGTAGAGAGTATTATGTGTAGAGAGTAGTATGTGTAGAGAGTAGTATGTGTAGAGAGTAGTATGTGTAGAGAGTGGTATGTGTAGAGAGTAGTATGTGTAGAGAGTGGTATGTGTAGAGAGTAGTATGTGTAGAGAGTAGTATGTGTAGAGAGTAGTATGTAGAGAGCGGTATGTGTAGAGAGTAGTATGTGTAGAGAGTATTATGTGTAGAGAGTAGTATATGTAGAGAGTAGTATGTGTAGAGAGTATTATGTGTAGAGAGTAGAATATGTAGAGAGTAGTATATGTAGAGAGTAGTATGTGTAGAGAGTAGTATGTAGAGAGCGGTATGTGTAGAGAGTAGTATGTGTAGAGAGTATTATGTGTAGAGAGTAGTATATGTAGAGAGTAGTATGTGTAGAGAGTATTATGTGTAGAGAGTAGAATATGTAGAGAGTAGTATGTAGAGTGTAGTATATGTAGAGAGTAGTATGTAGAGAGTAGTATGTGTAGAGAGTAGTATGTAGAGAGTGGTATGTGTAGAGAGTAGTATGTGTAGAGAGTATTATGTGTAGAGAGTAGAATATGTAGAGAGTAGTATGTGTAGAGAGTAGTATGTGTAGAGAGTAGTATGTGTAGAGAGTAGTATGTGTAGAGAGTGGTATGTGTAGAGAGTAGTATGTGTAGAGAGTAGTATGTGTAGAGAGTAGTATGTGTAGGGAGTAGTATGTGTAGAGAGTATTATGTGTAGAGAGTAGTATGTGTAGAGAGTAGTATGTGTAGAGAGTAGTATGTGTAGAGAGTGGTATGTGTAGAGAGTAGTATGTGTAGAGAGTAGTATGTGTAGAGAGTAGTATGTGTAGAGAGTAGTATGTGTAGAGAGTGGTATATGTAGAGAGTATTATGTGTAGAGAGTAGTATGTGTAGAGAGTAGTATGTGTAGAGAGTAGTATGTGTAGAGAGTAGTATGTGTAGAGAGTGGTATGTGTAGAGAGTAGTATGTGTAGAGAGTGGTATGTGTAGAGAGTAGTATGTGTAGAGAGTAGTATGTGTAGAGAGTAGTATGTAGAGAGCGGTATGTGTAGAGAGTAGTATGTGTAGAGAGTATTATGTGTAGAGAGTAGTATATGTAGAGAGTAGTATGTGTAGAGAGTATTATGTGTAGAGAGTAGAATATGTAGAGAGTAGTATATGTAGAGAGTAGTATGTGTAGAGAGTAGTATGTAGAGAGTAGTATGTAGAGTGTAGTATATGTAGAGAGTAGTATGTAGAAAGTAGTATGTGTAGAGAGTAGTATGTGTAGAGAGTAGTATGTGTAGAGAGTAGTATATGCAGAGAGTAGTATGTACAGTGTAGTATGTAGAGAGTAGAATGTGTAGAGATTAGTATATGTAGAGAGTAGTATGTGTAGAGAGTAGTATGTAGAGTGTAGTATGTGTAGAGAGTAGTATGCAGAGAGTAGTATGTGTAGAGAGTAGTATGTGTAGAGAGTAGTATGTAGAGAGTAGTATATGTAGAGAGTAGTATGTAGAGAGTAGTATGTGTAGAGAGTAGTATGTAGAGAGTAGTATGTGTAGAGAGTAGTATGCAGAGAGTAGTATGTGTAGAGAGTAGTATGTGTAGAGAGTAGTATGTAGAGAGTAGTATGTGTAGAGAGTAGTATGCAGAGAGTAGTATGTGTAGAGAGTAGTATGTAGAGAGTAGTATGTAGAGCAGTGTGTAGAGAATAGTATTTAGAGAGTAGTGTAGAGAGTAGTATGTAGAGAGTAGTATATGTAGAGAGTAGTATGTAGAGTAGTATGTGTAGAGAGTAGTATGTAGAGAGTAGTATGTGTAGAGAGTAGTATGCAGAGAGTAGTATGTGTAGAGAGTAGTATGTGTAGAGAGTAGTATGTAGAGAGTAGTATATGTAGAGAGTAGTATGCAGAGAGTAGTATGTGTAGAGAGTAGTATGTAGAGAGTAGTATATGTAGAGAGTAGTATGTAGAGTAGTATGTGTAGAGAGTAGTATGTAGAGAGTAGTATGTGTAGAGAGTAGTATGCAGAGAGTAGTATGTGTAGAGAGTAGTATGTGTAGAGAGTAGTATGTGTAGAGAGTAGTATGTGTAGAGAGTAGTGTAGAGAGTAGTATGTAGAGAGTAGTATGTAGAGTAGTATGTGTAGAGAGTAGTATGTAGAGAGTAGTATGTGTAGAGAGTAATATGCAGAGAGTAGTATGTGTAGAGAGTAGTATGTGTAGAGAGTAGTATGTAGAGAGTAGTATGTAGAGTGTAGTATGTAGAGAGTAGTATATGTACAGAGTAATATGTAGAGAGTAGTATGTGTAGAGAGTAGTATGTAGAGAGTAGTATATGTAGAGAGTAGTATGTAGAGTGTAGTATGTAGAGAGTAGTATGTGTAGAGAGTAGTATGTAGAGTGTATTATGTAGAGAGTAGTATATGTAGAGAGTAGTATGTGTAGAGAGTAGTATGTGTAGAGAGTAGTATTTAGAGAGTAGTGTAGAGAGTAGTATGTAGAGCAGTATGTAGAGAATAGGATTTAGAGAGTAGTGTAGAGAGTAGTATGTAGAGCAGTATGTAGAGAATAGGATTTAGAGAGTAGTGTAGAGAGTAGTATGTAGAGAGTAGTATATGTAGAGAGTAGTATGTAGAGAGTAGTATGTAGAGAGTAGTATGTGTAGAGAGTAGTATGTAGAGAGTAGTATGTGTAGAGAGTAGTATGCAGAGAGTAGTATGTGTAGAGAGTAGTATGTGTAGAGAGTAATATGTAGAGAGTAGTATATGTAGAGAGTAGTATATAGAGAGTAGTATGTGTAGAGAGTAGTATGTAGAGAGTAGTATGTGTAGAGAGTAGTATGCAGAGAGTAGTATGTGTAGAGAGTAGTATGTAGAGAGTAGTATATGTAGAGAGTAGTATGTAGAGAGTAGTATGTGTAGAGAGTAGTATGTAGAGAGTAGTATGTGTAGAGAGTAGTATGCAGAGTGTAGTATGTAGAGTAGTATGTGTAGAGAGTAGTATGTAGAGAGTAGTACATGTAGAGAGTAGTGTAGAGAGTAGTATGTAGAGAGCAGTACGTAGAGAGTAGTATGTAGATAGTAGTATGTAGAGAGTAGTACATGTAGAGAGTAGTATTTAGAGAGTAGTGTAGAGAGTAGTATGTAGAGAGCAGTATGTAGAGAGTAGTACATGTAGAGAGTAGTATTTAGAAAGTAGTACATGTAGAGAGTAGTATGTGTAGAGAGTAGTATGTAGACAGTAGTATATGTACAGAGTAGTATGTAGAGAGTAGTATGTGTAGAGTATTATGTGTAGAGAGTAGTATGTGTAGAGAGTCGTATATGTACAGAGTAGTATGTAGAGAGTAGTATGTGTAGAGTGTAGTATGTGTAGAAAGTAGTATGTGTAGAGAGTAGTATGTAGTGTAGTATGTAGAGAGTAGTATATGTAGAGAGTAGTATGTAGAGTGTAGTATGTAGAGAGTAGTATGTAGAGTGTAGTATGTAGAGAGAAGTATATGTAGAGAGTAATATGTAGAGTAGTATGTGTAGAGAGTAGTATGTAGAGAGTAGTATATGTAGAGAGTAGTATGTAGAGAGTAGTATGTGTAGAGAGTAGTATGTAGAGTGTAGTATGTAGAGAGTAGTATATGTAGAGAGTAGTATGTGTAGAGAGTAGTATATGTAGATAGTAGTATGTAGAGAGTAGTATGTGTAGAGAGTAGTATATGTAGAGAGTAGTATATGTAGATAGTAGTACAGGTAGATAGTAGTATGTAAAGAGTAGTATGTAGAGTGTAGTATGTAGAGAGTAGTATGTGTAGAGAGTAGTATGTGTAGAAAATAGTATGTATAGAGAGTATGTAGTGTAGTATGTAGAGAGTAGTATATGTAGAGAGTAGTATGTAGAGTGTAGTATGTAGAGAGTAGTATATGTAGAGAGTAGTATGGGTAGAGAGTAGTATGTAGAGAGCAGTATGTAGAGAGTAGTATGTAGAGAACAGTATGTAGAGAGTAGTATATGTAGAGAGTAGTATATGTAGATAGTAGTATATGTAGATAGTAGTATATGTAGAGAGTAGTATGTGTAGTGTGTAGTATATGTACATAGTAGTATATGTAGAGAGTAGTATATGTAGAGAGTGGTATGTGTAGAGAGTAGTATATGTAGAGAGTAGTATGTAGAGAGTAGTATGTGTAGAGTGTAGTATGTGTAGAAAGTAGTATGTGTAGAGAGTAGTATGTAGTGTAGTATGTAGAGAGTAGTATATGTAGAGAGTAGTATGTAGAGTGTAGTATGTAGAGAGTAGTATGTGTAGAGAGTAGTATGTGTACAGAGTAATATGTAGAGAGTAGTATGTGTAGAGAGTAGTATATGTAGAAAGTAGTATGTGTAGAGAGTAGTATATGTAGAGAGTAGTATGTGTAGAGAGTTGAATGTGTAGAGAGTAGTATATGTAGAGAGTAGTATGTAGATAGTAGTATATGTAGAGAGTACTATATGTAGAGAGTAGTATATGTAGAGAGTAGTATGTAGAGAGTAGTATGTGTAGAGAGTTGTATGTGTAGAGAGTAGTATGTGTAGAGAGTAGTATGTGTAGAGAGTAGTATGTAGAGAGTAGTATATGTAGAGAGTAGTATATGTAGAGAGTAGTATGTGTAGAGTAGTATTCAGAGAGTAGTATGTGTAGAGAGTAGTATGTAGAGAGTAGTATTTGTAGAGAGTAGTATGTTGAGAGTAGTATTTGTAGAGAGTGGTATGTAGAGAGTAGTATGTGTAGAGAGTAGTATGTGTAGAGATTAGTATGTGTAGAGAGTAGTATGTGTAGAGTAGTATTCAGAGAGTAGTATGTGTAGAGAGTAGTATGTAGACAGTAGTATGTGTAGAGAGTAGTATGTAGAGAGTAGTATTTGTAGAGAGTGATATGTAGAGAGTAGTATGTGTAGAGAGTAGTATGTAGAGAGTAGTATTTGTAGAGAGTGGTATGTAGAGAGTAGTATATGTAGAGAGTAGTATTTATAGAGTAGTATTTAGAGAGTAGTATGTGTATATTGCAGTAGTTAGATAGTAGTATTTAGAGAGTAGTATGTGTAGTATTTAGAGAGTAGTATGTAGAGTGTAGTATGTGTAGTATTTAGAGTAGTATTTAGAGATTAGTATGTGTATATTGCAGTACTTAGAGAGTAGTATTTAGAGAGTAGTATGTGTAGTATTTAGAGAGTAGTATGTAGAGAGTAGTATGTGTATATTGCAGTAGTTAGAGAGTAGTATTTAGAGAGTAGTATGTGTAGTATTTATAGAGTAGTATGTAGAGAGTAGTATGTGTAGTATTTAGAGTAGTATTTAGAGATTAGTATGTGTATATTGCAGTAGTTAGAGAGTAGTATTTAAAGAGTAGTATGTGTAGTATTTAGAGAGTAGTATGTGGAGAGTAGTATGTGTAGTATTTAGAGTAGTATTTAGAGATTAGCATGTGTATATTGCAGTAGTTAGAGAGTAGTATTTAGAGAGTAGTATGTGTAGTATGTAGAGAGTAGTATGTGTAGTATTTAGGGTAGTATTTAGAGATTAGTATGTGTATATTGCAGTAGTTAGAGAGTAGTATTTAGAGAGTAGTATGTGTAATATGTAGAGAGTAGTATGTGTAGTATGTAGAGAGTAGTATGTAGAGAGTAGTATGTGTAGTATTTAGGGTAGTATTTAGAGATTAGTATGTGTATATTGCAGTAGTTAGAGAGTAGTATTTAGAGAGTAGTATGTGTAGTATGTAGAGAGTAGTATGTGTAGTATGTAGAGAGTAGTATGTAGAGAGTAGTATGTGTAGTATTTAGGGTAGTATTTAGAGATTAGTATGTGTATATCGCAGTAGTTAGAGAGTAGTATTTAGAGAGTAGTATGTGTAGTATTTAGGGTAGTATTTAGAGATTAGTATGTGTATATTGCAGTAGTTAGACCGGTTATGTGTGTTGAAGCTTTCTTAGTTCCCACATCCCATCACTGTGAAACCCGTCGTCACGGCAACACAAACACAAACAGTGACAACACAATGTCATCATCAGGCGGAGACAGGAAATGAGTGTGACAGGAAGTGAGTGTGACAGGAAGTGCCTGACCGTGCAGTGAGGGGTTGACCTTGCGACCTTGGACCCTGGCTGGTCACCTGTCTTTTCTAAGACGTCTTTACTCAGTCCACTATGAGAGGGTGAATCTACTTCAGGATGAGAGGGTGAATCTACGTCAGGATGAGAGGGTGAAACTACGTCAGTCAGCATGAGAGGGTGAATCTATGTCAGGATTAGAGGCTGAAGCTACGTCAGGATGAGAGGGTGAAGCTACGTCAGGATGAGAGGGTGAAGCTACGTCAGGATGAGAGGGTGAAGCTACGTCAGGATGAGAGGGTGAAGCTACGTCAGTCAGCATGAGAGGGTGAATCTATGCCAGGATGAGAGGGTGAATCTATGTCAAGATGAGAGGGTGAATCTATGCCAGGATGAGAGGGTGAATCTATGTCAGTCAGCATGAGAGGGTGAATCTATGTCAGGATTAGAGGCTGAAGCTACGTCAGGATGAGAGGGTGAAGCTACGTCAGTCAGCATGAGAGGGTGAATCTATGCCAGGATGAGAGGGTGAATCCCTGTCAGGATGAGAGGGTGAAGCCATGTCAGGATGAGAGGGTGAATCTACGTCAGGATGAGAGCGTGAATCTAAGTCAGGATGAGAGGGTGAAGCTATGCCAGGATGAGAGGGTGAATCCCTGTCAGGATTAGAGGGTGAATCTATGTCAGGATGAGAGTGTGAAGCCATGTCAGGATGAGAGGGTGAATCTACGTCAGGATGAGAGGGTGAATCTACGTCAGGATGAGAGGGTGAATCAATGTCAGGATGAGACGTTGAAGCTACGTCAGGGATGAGAGGGTGAAGCTACGTCAGTCAGGATGAGAGGGTGAATCTACGTCAGGATGAGAGGGTGAATCCCTGTCAGGATGAGAGGGTGAAGCCATGTCAGGATGAGAGGGTGAATCTACGTCAGGATGAGAGCGTGAATCTAAGTCAGGATGAGAGGGTGAAGCTATGTCAGGATGAGAGGGTGAATCCCTGTCAGGATGAGAGGGTGAATCTATGTCAGGATGAGAGTGTGAAGCCATGTCAGGATGAGAGGGTGAATCTACGTCAGGATGAGAGGGTGAATCTACGTCAGGATGAGAGGGTGAATCAATGTCAGGATGAGACGTTGAAGCTACGTCAGGGATGAGAGGGTGAAGCTACGTCAGTCAGGATGAGAGGGTGAATCTACGTCAGGATGAGAGGGTGAATCTGTCAGGATTAGAGGCTGAAGCTACGTCAGGATGAGAGGGTGAAGCTACGTCAGTCAGCATGAGAGGGTGAATCTATGTCAGGATTAGAGGCTGAAGCTACGTCAGGATGAGAGGGTGAAGCTACGTCAGTCAGCATGAGAGGGTGAATCTATGTCAGGATGAGAGGGTGAATCTACGTCAGGATGAGAGAGTGAATCTATGTCAGGATGAGAGGGTGAATCTACGTCAGGATGAGAGGGTGAATCTACGTCAGGATGAGAGGGTGAAGCTATGCCAGGATGAGAGGGTGAATCCCTGTCAGGATGAGAGGGTGAATCTATGTCAGGATGAGAGGGTGAATCTACGTCAGGATGAGAGGGTGAATCTACGTCAGGATGAGAGGGTGAAGCTATGCCAGGATGAGAGGGTGAATCCCTGTCAGGATGAGAGGGTGAATCTATGTCAGGATGAGAGGGTGAATGTACGTCAGGATGAGAGGGTGAATCTACATCAGGATGAGAGGGTGAAGCTATGTCAGGATGAGAGGGTGAATCTACGTCAGGATGAGAGGGTGAAGCTATGTCAGGATGAGAGGGTGAATCTACGTCAGGATGAGAGGGTGAAGCTACATCAGGATGAGAGGGTGAATCTACTTCAGGATGAGAGGGTGAATCAATGTCAGGATGAGACGTTGAAGCTACGTCAGGGATGAGAGGGTGAAGCTACGTCAGTCAGGATGGGAGGGTGAATCTACGTCAGGATGAGAGGGTGAATCTGTCAGGATTAGAGGCTGAAGCTACGTCAGGATGAGAGGGTGAAGCTACGTCAGTCAGCATGAGAGGGTGAATCTATGTCAGGAGGGTTAATCTACGTCAGGATGAGAGGGTGAAGCTATGTCAGGATGAGAGGGTGAAGCTATTTCAGGATGAGAGGGTGAATCTACGTCAGGATGAGAGGGTGAAGCTATGTCAGGATGAGAGGGTGAAGCTATGCCAGGATGAGAGGGTGAATCCCTGTCAGGATGAGAGGGTGAATCTATGTCAGGATGAGAGTGTGAAGCCATGTCAGGATGAGAGGGTGAATCTACGTCAGGATGAGAGGGTGAATCTACGTCAGAATGAGAGGGTGAAGCTATGTCAGGATGAGAGGGTGAATCTACGTCAGAATGAGAGGGTGAATCTATGTCAGGATGAGAGGGTGAATCAATGTCAGGATGAGACGTTGAAGCTACGTCAGTCAGCATGAGAGGGTGAATCTATGTCAGGATTAGAGGCTGAAGCTACATCAGGATGAGAGGGTGAAGCTACGTCAGTCAGCATGAGAGGGTGAATCTATGCCAGGATGAGAGGGTGAATCCCTGTCAGGATGAGAGGGTGAATCTATGTCAGGATGAGAGGGTGAAGCTACATCAGGATGAGAGGGTGAAACTACGTCAGTCAGTATGAGAGGGTGAATCTATGCCAGGATGAGAGAGTGAATCCCTGTCAGGATGAGAGGGTGAATCTATGTCAGGATGAGAGGGTGAAGCCATGTCAGGATGAGAGGGTGAATCTACGTCAGGATGAGAGGGTGAATCTACGTCAGGATGAGAGGGTGAAGCTATGCCAGGATGAGAGGGTGAATCCCTGTCAGGATGAGAGGGTGAATCTATGTCAGGATGAGAGGGTGAATCTACGTCAGGATGAGAGGGTGAATCTACGTCAGGATGAGAGGGTGAAGCTATGTCAGGATGAGAGGGTGAATCTACGTCAGGATGAGAGGGTGAAGCTATGTCAGGATGAGAGGGTGAAGCTACATCAGGATGAGAGGGTGAATCAATGTCAGGATGAGACGTTGAAGCTACGTCAGGGATGAGAGGGTGAAGCTACGTCAGTCAGGATGAGAGGGTGAATCTACGTCAGGATGAGAGGGTGAATCTGTCAGGATTAGAGGCTGAAGCTACGTCAGGATGAGAGGGTGAAGCTACGTCAGTCAGCATGAGAGGGTGAATCTAAGTCAGGATGAGAGGGTGAAGCTATGTCAGGATGAGAGGGTGAAGCTATGTCAGGATGAGAGGGTGAAGCTATGTCAGGATGAGAGGGTGAAACTACATCAGAATGAGAGGGTGAATCTATGTCAGGATGAGAGGGTGAAGCTATGTCAGGATGAGAGGGTGAAACTACATCAGAATGAGAGGGTGAATCTATGTCAGGATGAGAGGGTGAAGCTACGTCATGATGAGAGGGTGAAGCTACGTCAGGATGAGAGGGTGAAACTTTGTCAGGATGAGAGGGTGAAGCTACGTCAGGATGAGAGCGTGAATCTATGTCAGGATGAGAGGGTGAAGCTATGTCCGGATGAGAGGGTGAAGCTATGTCAGGATGAGAGGGTGAAGCTACATCAGGATGAGAGGGTGAATCTACGTCAGGATGAGAGGGTGAAGCTACGTCAGGATGAGAGGGTGAAGCTATGCCAGGATGAGAGGGTGAATCCCTGTCAGGATGAGAGGGTGAATCTATGTCAGGATGAGAGGGTGAATCTATGTCAGGATGAGAGGGTGAAGCTATGTCAGGATGAGAGGGTGAAGCTATGTCAGGATGAGAGGGTGAAGCTACGTCAGGATGAGAGGGTGAAACTACATCAGAATGAGAGGGTGAATCTATGTCAGGATGAGAGGGTGAAGCTACGTCATGATGAGAGGGTGAAGCTACGTCAGGATGAGAGGGTGAAACTTTGTCAGGATGAGAGGGTGAAGCTACGTCAGGATGAGAGCGTGAATCTATGTCAGGATGAGAGGGTGAAGCTATGTCCGGATGAGAGGTGAAGCTATGTCAGGATGAGAGGGTGAAGCTACATCAGGATGAGAGGGTGAATCTACGTCAGGATGAGAGGGTGAATCTGTCAGGATGAGAGGGTGAAGCTATGCCAGGATGAGAGGGTGAATCCCTGTCAGGATGAGAGGGTGAATCTATGTCAGGATGAGAGGGTGAATCTACGTCAGGATGAGAGGGTGAATCTACGTCAGGATGAGAGGGTGAAGCTATGTCAGGATGAGAGGGTGAATCTACGTCAGGATGAGAGGGTGAAGCTATGTCAGGATGAGAGGGTGAATCTACGTCAGGATGAGAGGGTGAAGCTATGTCAGGATGAGAGGGTGAAGCTATGTCAGGATGAGAGGGTGAAGCTACATCAGGATGAGAGCGTGAATCTACTTCAGGATGAGAGGGTGAATCAATGTCAGGATGAGACGTTGAAGCTACGTCAGGGATGAGAGGGTGAAGCTACGTCAGTCAGGATGAGAGGGTGAATCTACGTCAGGATGAGAGGGTGAATCTGTCAGGATTAGAGGCTGAAGCTACGTCAGGATGAGAGGGTGAAGCTACGTCAGTCAGCATGAGAGGGTGAATCTAAGTCAGGATGAGAGGGTGAAGCTATGTCAGGATGAGAGGGTGAAGCTATGTCAGGATGAGAGGGTGAAACTACACCAGGATGAGAGGGTGAATCTATGTCAGGATGAGAGGGTGAAGCTATGTCAGGATGAGAGGGTGAAGCTATGTCAGGATGAGAGGGTGAAGCTACGTCATGATGAGAGGGTGAAGCTACGTCAGGATGAGAGGGTGAAACTTTGTCAGGATGAGAGGGTGAAGCTATGTCAGGATGAGAGCGTGAATCTATGTCAGGATGAGAGGGTGAAGCTATGTCCGGATGAGAGGGTGAAGCTATGTCAGGATGAGAGGGTGAAGCTACATCAGGATGAGAGGGTGAATCTACGTCAGGATGAGAGGGTGAAGCTACGTCAGTCAGGATGAGAGGGTGAAGCTACGTCAGTCAGGATGAGAGGGTGAAGCTATGCCAGGTTGAGAGGGTGAATCTACGTCAGGATGAGAGGGTGAAGCTATGCCAGGATGAGAGGGTGAATCTATGTCAGGATGAGAGGGTGAAGCTATGTCAGGATGAGAGGGTGAAGCTATGTCAGGATGAGAGGGTGAATCTCTGTCAGGATGAGAGGGTGAAGCTCTGTCAGGATGAGAGGGTGAATCTATGTCAGGATGAGAGGGTGAAGCTATGTCAGGATGAGAGGGTGAATCTATGTCAGTCAGTATATTATACATAATATATTTTATAGTATATATTATATAGATATAGAATATATTATATTGTATATATTCTATATATTATATAGAATATATACTATATAATATATTATATAGTATATATAATATGCAAAAAGGGAAATACAACTGCTGTTATGAGACAGAGAGAAAAATCCCAACAGACTCCACATTTTAACAAAGTTGTCCACTCTGTTTTAATGATTTTAATAAGCTTATTTTATGTGATGGTAGTATTGCTGTATCTGTGTCTATGTGATGGTAGTATTGCTGTATCTGTGTCTATGTGATGGTAGTATTGCTGTATCTGTGTCTATGTGATGGTAGTATTGCTGTATCTGTGTCTATGTGATGGTTGTATTGCTGTATCTGTGTCTATGTGCTAAATGTGCTGGTTTTACTGTAAATTATCTTTGAGGAGCCTGTGAAGCACTATATAACTAAAATATATTATTATTTAGCCTACTTTGCCTTAGACTCATGTTCCTCTGGACATTCACCATAAGGACTAGGCTTAAAGCCCATGTTGCAGGGTTTATTTTCTAATGAATTTGTGCAATTTGCTTGTTGGTAATAAACATTTAAACTGTTACCCAACAACATCAAATACAATGGATATCACAAAACGGAATAAAATACGAAAAAGTAGTACTATTTTACAGCGGTTTGCAATGATTCTCTTTTCCCCCACAATGCATTGCACTACGTGACGTTGGGGAGACGACAGATGAAAGCCCCGTCTCTGTTCACTGTCTATGGTCTCGGTCTGTGCCACTGGTCTCTGTTCACTGTCTATGGTCTCGGTCTGTGCCGCTGGTCTCTGTTCACTGTCTATGGGCTCGGTCTGTGCCACTGGTCTCTGTTCACTGTCTATGGTCTTGGTCTGTGCCGCTGGTGTTGCAAAATATGGCTTTTGGTCTCGACCGAGTCCTTGTGTCTTTATTATGTGTATAATAATATTGGAGGGAAAGTGAAACACAGCTTGAACGGGGATGCTGTTCAGCTTTTCACAAGTTTAGACAGCTAGCTACGCCGACGTTTGCTAACGTTAGCGCAACAGTGTTAGCCTAGACTGCTAGCGAGTTTCTTATATCTGCGTCCACGTTGTCAACATAAGACATGTTGCGTTAGTGCTCCTTTTGTACCATAATTGTATTGAATGAAATGTTAAGCTTCGCTCCTACGAGATGGGTGGATTTTTGTTAGCTACATACAAAGCTAACTGGCTATAGGTAGCCTGTATGCTAGCAGAATTAGCTAACGTTGCGTAACCAGCCTGCAACTTTAGCAATCGGCAGTAGTTTCAGTGAACTAACCACGACAGTATTGTCGCCCACAATCAACCTCTGCTGCTAAAAGCAGTCAACTTGCAGTGATGTTTGAAATAGAGACGCTTGTGGATGTGTTAGCTGTCGTGGTTAGCTCGCCGGAACTACTGCCAAAGCTGCTGGCTGGCTACGCAACGTTAGCTAATTCCGCTAGCATACGTACAGGCTAACTATAGCCAGTTAGCTGTGTGTGTAACGTAGCTAACAAAAACCCACCCATCTCATAGGAGTGAAGCTTAAAATTTCATTCAATACAATTATGGTACAAAAGGAGCACTAACGCCACAGGTCTTATGTTGACAACGTGGACGCAGGTAGAGGAAACAACGAAGGCAGTCGTAATATTTACCTAGCCGTCTAGGCTAACGCTGTTGCGCTAACGTTAGCAAAACATCGGCGTAGCGTTAGCTAGCTGTCTAAACTTGTGAAAAGCCGAACAGCATCCCCGTCCAAGTAAGAAATAAACACTAGGCAAATATGTTGTTACTGGAGCTAGTTGGGTCCATCAAAACGTGAGATATCTAATCAAAATGTGTTTACAACGTCGGGGGATTTCACAGGTGGGACTGACTGGCAAGTTAGCCCATAGCTAGCATGATGCCTTCTATTTCTAGATCTAGCTAGATTACCAGAACTAACGACATGATCACTGTCACTAGATATAAAGAAAACATTGACTTCACTCGGTGCTATTCACTGACAGTAAAAACACCTCTTCCTCATCCCAGTCAGTCACCATAGTTCTAGTACTAGGCTGATACACAGTCACCATAGTTCTAGTACTAGACTGATACACAGTCACCATAGTTCTAGTACTAGGCTGATACACAGTCACCATAGTTCTAGTACCAGGCTGATACACAGTCACCGTAGTTCTAGTACTAGGCTGATACACAGTCACCGTAGTTCTAGTACTAGGCTGATACACAGTCACCATAGTTTTAGTTCTAGGCTGATACACAGTCACCATAGTTCTAGTACTAGGCTGAGGCACAGTCACCATAGTTTTAGTACTAGGCTGAGGCACAGTCACCATAGTTCTAGTACTAGGCTGATACACAGTCACCATAGTTCTAGTACCAGGCTGATACACAGTCACCATAGTTCTAGCACTAGGCTGATACACAGTCACCATAGTTCTAGTACCAGAATGATTGACAGTCACCATAGTTCTAGTACTAGGCTGAGGCACAGTCACCATAGTTCTAGTACTAGGCTGATACACAGTCACCATAGTTCTAGTACCAGATTGATTGACAGTCACCATAGTTCTAGTACTAGGCTGATACACAGTCACCATAGTTCTAGTACCAGATTGATTGACAGTCACCATAGTTCCAGTACCAGGCTGATACACAGTCACCGTAGTTCTAGTACTAGGCTGATACAGTCACCATAGTTCTAGTACTAGACTGATACACAGTCACCATAGTTCTAGTACTAGACTGATACAGTCACCATAGTTCTAGTACTAGACTGATACAGTCACCATAGTTCTAGTACTAGACTGATACACAGTCACCATAGTTCTAGTACTAGGCTGATACACAGTCACCATAGTTCTAGTACTAGGCTGATACACAGTCACCATTGTTCTAGTACTAGACTGATACACAGTCACCATAGTTCTAGTACTAGACTGATACACAGTCACCATAGTTCTAGTACTAGGCTGATACACAGTCACCATAGTTCTAGTACTAGACTGATACACAGTCACCATAGTTCTAGTACTAGACTGATACACAGTCACCATAGTTCTAGTACTAGACTGATACACAGTCACCATAGTTCTAGTACTAGACTGATACACAGTCACCATAGTTCTAGTACTAGACTGATACACAGTCACCATTGTTCTAGTACTAGACTGATACACAGTCACCATAGTTCTAGTACTAGACTGAGGCACAATCACCATAGTTCTAGTACTAGGCTGATACACAGTCACCATAGTTCTAGTACTAGACTGATACACAGTCACCATAGTTCTAGTACTAAGCTGATACACAGTCACCATAGTTCTAGTACTAGGCTGATACACAGTCACCATAGTTCTAGTACTAGGCTGAGGCACAGTCACCACAGTTCTAGTACTAGGCTGATACACAGTCACCATAGTTCTAGTACTAGACTGAGGCACAGTCACCATAGTTCTAGTACTAGACTGATACAGTCACCATAGTTGTAGTACTAGGCTGATACAGTCACCATAGTTCTAGTACTAGACTGAGGCACAGTCACCATAGTTCTAGTACTAGACTGATACACAGTCACCATAGTTCTAGTACTAGGCTGATACACAGTCACCATAGTTCTAGTACTAGGCTGATACGCAGTCACCATAGTTCTAGTACTAGACTGAGGCACAGTCACCATAGTTCTAGTACTAGGCTGATACGCAGTCACCATAGTTCTAGTACTAGACTGATACACAGTCACCATAGTTCTAGTACTAGACTGAGGCACGTCTCCCCAATGTGACGTCATCACCGAATCACGTTAAAAAACCGACTAAACGACAAAAAAGGCGAAAACTGGCCTTTAACACTATTTGGAGACATTTTTAACAATGATATACATATGTTGAGTTTTTATTACCATTAATCAACAGTGGTGGTTAACCTGCAACATGGGCTTTAACTTCTAACCCTTATTCATAAGGAGAGCATACGTTTTACAACCATATCACCAATTGCACAAATCTCTATAAGCTATAATTATAAACTTCTCTCTACAATTAATATTCGGAACAAACATGACTGGACAACTAGAAAAAGAAGTGACTTCAATACACACTGTCAGTATATCTGTAAAAGAATATAGCCTATTATTATTATTATTCATGTTTTTATTCTCTCTCCCAAGCTCCAAGACGACGAAGTGACAGCACCAAAATAAAAAGATGAAGAAGCTTTGTGGCGTTCCAACACGTTCTCACTCCCATCTGGTAAAATAGGTGACGTTTGGTCAGGGTCCATAGTCGTCGTTACTGACGCTAAAATTCTCCTTTAGAGTCTGCTGCACGGTGGGGGAGGATCCCCTCCTCCACGCTGCACGGTGGGGGAGGATCCCCCCCCACGCTGCACGGGGCACGTTTAACGGGGAGAGCAGCTCATTGTCCCACTTTATCTCCGGTGCCAGTGCAACCATTTCTTACCATGTAAACAACTGCAATAGTAGGATTTAAATCAAACTTGTGACAGCAGTAGTGACAAGTAATGCACGTTAATAAAAATACAGCAGGACACATTCAGAAGACAACGGGATAACTGTTAAACACGTTTATTTATGATCAGAGCGACAGCTGATTTAATACATCAGACTCCAGGATTAATCTTAGCCCGGCTGCTAGCGGCTGCTAGTCTGGCTGCTGGCCCGGCTGCTAGCCCGGCTGCTAGCCCGGCTGCTGGCCCGGCTGCTGGTCCCAGCTGCTGGCCCGGCTGCTAGCGGCTGCTGGTCTCAGCTGCTAGCCCGGCTGCTGGTCCCGGCTGCTAGCAGCTGCTGGTCCCAGCTGCTAGCCCGGCTGCTAGCGGCTGCTGGTCCCAGCTGCTGGCCCGGCTGCTAGTGGCTGCTCTTCCCAGCTGCTAGCCCGGCTGCTGGTCCCAGCTGCTGGCCTGGCTGCTAGGGGCTGCTGGTCCCGGTTGCTAGCCCGGCTGCTGCTCCTGGCTGCTGGTCCCGGCTGCTAGCAGCTGCTGGTCCCAGCTGCTGGCCCGGCTGCTAGTGGCTGCTCTTCCCAGCTGCTAGCCCGGCTGCTGGTCCCAGCTGCTGGCCTGGCTGCTAGGGGCTGCTGGTCCCGGTTGCTAGCCCGGCTGCTGGTCCTGGCTGCTGGTCCCGGCTGCTAGCCCGGGCCAGACACAGAGACACCATGTTAGGTCTGACATCTTAACATAATAAACTCACCACCTGACTTCTTTTAAAGTGTTTTGCTGTTTTTGTAACTTTTTGTTTTTAGCACTTTTTTCGACATTCAAGAAAGCGACTAAACGTAAAACGCCCCAAAAACAAAAAGACAAGAGAACTTCACGTTCAGACTGAGGTTTCTGCTTCTGAAACATGAGCTATAGGGAGAGCAGCCTGTGTGTGCTTACTGAACCGTCTCCGAGGACACGACAGGATGTGACATCATGTCAGGGGTTGTGTAAGCAGGAAGCAGCTGTCAGTATAACATCACAGTATGACATCACATGTTGTTGTTGTAACGGGCTGCAGAGAGACGTCCAACGGGACAACACAACAACGCACACACAACGAGCAACAAGAAGGTCATGGATGGTAACGAGTTCCTGGAGGGGGGGTGTGTGTCTGTTCCTGTGTGTCTTTGTGTGTGTCTGAGTCTGAGTGTGTGTCTGAGTGTGTGTGTCTGTCTGAGTGTGTGTGTGTGTCTGAGTGTGTGTGTGTGTGTCTGAGTGTGTGTGTGTGTCTGAGTGTGTGTGTGTCTGAGTGTGTGTCTGTGTGTGTGTGTGTCTGTCTGAGTGTGTGTCTGTGTCTGTGTGTGTCTGTCTGAGTGTGTGTGTGTGTCTGTGTGTGTGTGTGTGTCTGTGTATGTTTGTGCCGCTCCTTTTTGATTGATGCTGTTATGATGTTGTCGTTGCCCGTTGCCGGGACAACCCCTCCTCACATTGGGGAGGGGTGATGTCATGCAGCGACACAAACAAACACACACAGACACACACACACACACACACACACACACACAGACACACACACACACACACACACACACACACACACACACACACACACACACACAGCCCCATTCTCAGGTTGATGGTGAAAGTGTAAACATCAGAACATGAATCAGTGAGTCAGAGAGTTTTCATCATTTATTGATAAACACGTGAAACATAAAGACCCAAAATACGGCAGCAGTCAGGAAGTAGTCTCTTCTTCTCTTCCAGCTGATGGTTAGCTTAGCATAGCTTAGCTTAGCTTAGCATGAGGTTCCAGGGGAAACAGTTAGCCTGGGTTATGATTATTAGAACAGAAGCTACACAGCCGGCTTCAACAACTCATTAAAATGACCATCAATTAATTTCTCTTTCAGCTTTTCTGCTCTAATATTTCACTGCCAGTTTGGTAACCATGGTGATTAGGTGACACACACACACACAGACACACACACACACACACACACACAGACACACACACACACACACACACACACACACACACACACACACAGACAAGCTATAACTTCAGATACTCCGTCTTAGACTCCTCACAGGTCCCAATAAAGACAAGTTCAAGATAATAAGAAATAAAACGACAAAAATGTTGGAAAAGCTACATGAACGCGGAAAAATGTACACGACTAGAGCGTCAGAAAAGGGATCAACAACGCTGAAAGATCCGCCGATAAACGCACACAAAGTATCGCAAAAAGACGTTGAAAGAAGGCGGCAAAAAAGTTAAAACACAAAACCATACCTGCAAACTAAGAAGGGCTGAAAAAGGTGACACATCTCTTACCACATTAAAAATGTAATAATAACTTATAACAATAACTTATTTCACAGTAAATTCCTGTTTACAACAAAAAAAAAACACTGGATGGGAAAAGGGTATTTTACAATGACTTTGAATGCACCACGAGGCTGGCGAGGCGAGGCTGAGTCCTCTGGAGTTACAGTCCTCTCCAGTGAAATAAGAAAAGCGACTAGTTTGCAGGTATGCAAAACGTAAATTAAAGCTGTAAGCAGCGATGAGCGGCCCTGGCCTTCTACTGGCAGACCAACATCACATGTAGACCACATTCTAGTTTCATGTAAATCAGAATAACTTTTGCCAAGATACAACCGTTCATGTTTTAACAGCCACCTACAGGAAGTTGGTCCTCCGTAACTTGCGCATTATTTTAGCTATCAAAATTCTTTTTATAACTTTTAGTCACGAGGGTCCACCGAGTCTATATCCAAGTTTTCGTGCAGATTGGACTCACGGCCCAGGAGGAGTTAGACAAAGTAGGTTTCCCATATGTCGCGATGTAGCTAATTAATAAAAGAAATTCTAACAGCGCCATCTAATGGCCGATTCACTCTAAATTTGGCATGCAAGCTCAAGCCCCTATGTGGAACAACTGTGTCATGTTTGGTGTCAATCGGAATAAATCTTGGTAAGATACACAACTTCCTGTTTCGACAGCCCCCCACAGGAAGTTGGTACTCTGTAACTTGTGCATTGTGTTAGCTATCAAAATTCTTTTGATAACTTTTTGTCATGAGGGTCCACCGAGTCTACATGTACCTTTTTGTGCAGATGGGACTCACACTCTAGGAGGAGTTAAAAAAAGTAGGTTTCGCTCAAAGCGAATTTGCTAATTAATTTAAAAAAATGGAAACAGCGCCATCTAAAGGCCGATTGACGCCATATTTGGCACACAGCGGCATTGGCACATGAGAAACAACTCTCTTAAGTTTTGTGTCCATCGGAATAGCCGTGTGCAAGATACAACCGTTCCTGTTTCAACACCCACCTACAGGAAGTTGGTCCTCTGTAACTTGCGCATTGTTTTAGCTATTAAAATTCTTTTGATAACTTTTTGTCACGAGGGTCCTCCGAGTCTATATGCCAGTTTTTGTGCCAATCGGACTCATGTCCCATGAGTAGTTAGACAGAGCAGGTTTCCAATTTATCAATATTTTGCTGATTAATTAAAACAAAATTAAAACAGCGCCATCTAATGGCCGATTGACGCCAAGTTTGGCACAGATGCTAAGCCAGCCATGAGGAACAACCTTGTCAAGTTTCGGGGCAATCGGAATAATTGTTGCCATGATAACGCAACTTCCTGTTTAGACAGGAAGTTGCTATAACTTGCGCATTTTTTCAACTATCAAAATTCTTTGGATAACTTTTCGTCATGAGGGTCAACAGATACTACCTGCAAAGATTCATGATGATTGAAATCACGGCCTAGGACGAGTTCGAAAGAATGTAAAACACATGAAAAATGCATAATTAAAAATGGCTGCCTTCCGGTTGGGCGGAGTTAATGAAGGTAAATGGGAAATATGTCTGCAATGATTAGAGCAATATGGGTATTAAATCTGGTGAAGATCGGAGCAGCTATCTCCAAGTTAAGCCCTTCCAGGCATTAGGGGTGCTATAGGGGTGCTATGGAGCCCACTTACAGGTTTGGGCCAAATCGCTGTACAGTCTCGCAAAGCTCCAAGGTGTTTATGTGGGCGCCAATTTTTGTGAGTTTTCGTATATATTGAGGCCATCAAAAATGTGCCCAAGTGCTAAAACCAATTAGGGTCCCATAGGCCACGCCCACTTTGACCAATCAGTACCTTACTGTAGGGGTGGCCTCATGAGTGGCCCTAGATGGTACCCATCAAATTTTGTACAAATCGGATGAGCCATTCATGAGGTATAAACTTTATGTACTTGTAGCGCCCCCTAGTGGCCAATTTTCGTAAAATGTGTGTTTTGCGTTGATAGCAATTATTTTGGTCGAGATATGGCAAAGTTGGTGTTTTCATACTTAGCTACACAAATTTGTTTGGGCGTAATATGGACAATTTTTATCCTATAAAAATTAATTGGATAACTTTTTGTCAGGTCGGTCTGGAGATGCTACCTGCCAAGTTTCGTGCAGATCGGTCGCACGGTCTAGGAGGAGTTCGGCAGAGTAGGTTTTCAATAAATCACGATTTTTCACGCATAAAAGTCTAGATGGAAATGGGCGTGGCCTATATCAGGAGAGTCAGCTGGATCCAGGGAACGTGAAGAGATATGGTTTCAACTGTGCGGTGTACGGTGTGGGTAATTTTTTTTAATCTTTGCAATTTTCCCCTCAAAAATGCGACGAAGGAATCGGAAAAATAATGTGACCAAAAACAATAGGCTCCTCCGCACTTTCGTGCTCGGGCCCTAAAAAGGCAACGCAAACATCGGAAACCCCCCCGAAAAAGGAACAATAACGTAGAAAAAAAACCCGCCTCAAATGTCGAAAAAAAAAAACGGCAAAAAAATATACATATTTTGAAATATCTGAAATGTTTCCTTAGCATGAAACGTGTTTCATGCTAAGCTAGCCGTAGCATGGCGTCAGTGTGAAATATAAATATATATATATATATATATATATTTATTTCACTGACCGGGGAAGGACCCAGAATATCCCGGGTGCTACACACCAACAACATCAACATCAACAGGAGGAGGCGTATGATTGACTGGAGAGTGAAACTGTCAATACGCTGTGAAATAAAAACATGTTCATGAAGAAAGTGAGATTTATTTTGTCATTTCATATTTCATAATAATAATAATATTATAACAAAGGCGTGTGATTGGCTGGAAAGTGAAGCTGTGAAGAAAGATTTGTGAAATAAAAAAACATCTTTAGAATAAAGAGTGAGATTTCATAATTTTATAGTTTAAATAATTTAGTGTAATTTGTGTTTTATGGTCAACTTTAACGACTCGTGTGATTATTAGTTGTCCTGGTTCATCGTGTTAGCGTTAGCAGCGTTAGCATTGTTAGCAGCGTTAGCAGCAAGCCTAACCGATGAGTGGATTATCAAAACGCTCCAGAGTTAAAACGGACATCGTCTGGATCAACAGAAGTAAACAAACTCCCTCTCTGCGTGTCTCCGTTCTCTTCAGGAAAACAACAACAACCTTCCAGCTAACGAGCTAACGAGCTAACAAGCTAATGAGCTACACGCTGAAAATATCGAGTTTAGCCAATAGAGCTCAACAGTCCCGCCCACAGCGGGTTCCAGAAGTAAGAATGCAATTTCTCCATTGACAAATTGGAGTATAAGCCATAAAATGGTAACCGTCGATGGTAGACTTAAAACCAGCTACGACATGACTCAGAGATTATATATGCTCATATAGACGCCACAAATTGACCCGTCGCTAAGCCCCGCCCTCCTTAGTTACTGTTGCTACACCTGTCAAGCTTTCATGCCTGGCTCGTCCATTACAGTGTGTATGCACCGGTGTCAGACATTCATAAGGAGATAATTAGTAATTTTTGGCGAACAGGTGAAATATCTGAGAGACAAAAAAGGACTGCAGTCTGCATTAAAGGGATATATCCACGACGTCATATGCAACCGATGAGAGAATAATTTCATCTAAATCTAAGCTAATAATGTGAGCTGCCTCATACGCTGACCATTCAAAAGGGAAACACACAAATTGAGGAACAGCTATGTTCATGCACAGCAGGGTAAGTGACATTTGAAAATCTAATAATTATAATAATTATAAATCAAACAGCTTATCCATAAGTCTTGTGGAATAAACACAAGACATTAGCTTGAACGCTTTGCAATGATAACATTCTCCTGCTTATATTTTTAGCGTTTAACAAATGCTGAAATATATTTTAAAGTATGTCAGTGAGCCTCCGTCTTGCCTTTAATCATCTTAAGGATGGGTTAATAACAAATGTGTACCCACTCTGTTCCTCTCTGGGACATGTTTTCATGCTAAGCTAATGTGTTTGGAGCTGGAAACAAGCTAGCGCGGACCACTGATTAGCTTACAACGCTAGTATTTGGGGCAGAAAGACAGTAGCTCCCAAGACGGCGGCCGCCTGTATACGAGAACGCGACTGTCTTTATAATCTATCTTTTTAATAAACTGTCTGAACACTTCCAAAGTTCTCAATGCTTGTGTTAACATGTAGGGACCTCATGATGCTACCGTTGAAGTGTGGTGATATTTTGAGCCTTTTTAGTGGTATAAATAGCGATTTGTTTTTACTTTCCCTGTGCCCCGAATACTAGCGTGTAAGCTAACCAGCGGTCTGCGCTAGCTTGAAAACATGTCCCAGAGAGACAGAGTGGGTAAACATCTGTTATTAACCCCTAGGCTCGTTTTGCGCCGGAATAGTCTTTATTTTACGTTCAAATATACGCATTATGAACAAAGAACCGTCATTATTTCCAAGCAATGCTGTGCTGAGTTAGCTAGCTAGCTAGCATTAGCGTGTACTTGCCTTGGAGCTAACGTATGTGTTGTTGTTAATACTGTCGACATTTAGCTAGTTGTGAATGCCCCCCCCCCCACACTGCTTGATCCACGCCCGGCCTTTCTCCTCTTGGGTTTTAGGTTTTGGGAAGGGAAAAATTACACCACCCCGTCCAAGCTTTTAGGATACCGGGTATCGGATTTGCACGACGCTTCGTACGGTGTTTCCCTCGCTCGAAAGCTTGACAGACCTCCCGCGCCTAGTTACGGTTGCTAAGCCACAACTGGCCTGTGGCGGTTTTCGGGCGTGGCTTAGCGAAGGGTCAATCATGGGGCACTACCGTTGTTTTGAGATAAATGTCTTTTATTCGCGATGTCTTGGATAAGTACTCCATTACCCACAATCCTGAACAATCCCACAGTGATGCCTCTGATTGGTGGAGCTCATGCTGGTGAGGGGGGGTCAGTACCCGATCTGTGCTGCCTGCACGATCCGTCACGAGGATTTACGACACTGCACGAATCACGATCTGTTCCACGCTTCTGATGTTAGCCTCCACCGGGAAGCTAACGTTAGTTTAGCTAACAGCTAATTTGGCTAACCGCTAGCTGACAGCTTGATTCAGTCTAAAATAACGTTAACTCAAACTTAACACTGAGTAAAGCCGTCTACAGCTGACGTGACAGTCGTTATATATTTTAACGATTATTTTCAGGTTTATTTTGAGCGTCTTTTAAAGTTATTACATGCTGTCTCAGCTAGCGGTTAGCTGAATTAGCTGTTAGCTAAACTAACGTTAGCTTCCTTTGTTCAGTGGTGCGCGGTGGTTTATGGGATGAGTAGTTCCTTCGCTCTGAGATGACGATATGTATACAGTCTTGTACCTTTGACTTTTTGGGGATTTTCTGTTTGTTTTTTTACTCGAAATGCTACGTTGTTTGCTAATGCGTCACGCAGAGTCTGGTTAGCCTAAGGCACGGTCTAAAACTCTTTATATACGGATTATTCAGACGTCAACGGGAGAAATAACAGGAAACTTACTTCAGGAACCCAAGGTCTCTCAGAGGAGGGGCGGGACTGTTGAGCTCTATGAAGGTCAACCAGAAGTTCCAGCTACTTTAAATAGCTCACATTACTGTGTTGGGTCACCAGCATGTGTTAGCATGTGTTAGCATATGTTAGCACATGTGTTAGTATGTTAGAGCATGTTAGCATATGTTAGCATGTGTTAGCACATGTTAGCATGTGTTAGCATATGTTAGCACATGTGTTAGTATGTTAGAGCATGTTAGCATATGTTAGCATGCGTTAGCACATGTTAGCATGTGTTAGTATGTTAGAGCATGTTAGCATGTGTTAGTATGTTACAGCATGTTAGCACATGTTAGCATGTGTTAGTATGTTACAGCATATTAGCATATGTTAGCACATGTTAGCATGTGTTAGTATGTTACAGCATGTTAGCATATGTTAGCGCATGTTACAGCATGTTAGAGCATGTTAGCCTATGTTAGCATATGTACGCATATGTTAGCATGTTAGAGCATGTTAGCATATGTTAGCATATGTAATGATATGTTAGCATGTTAGCATATGTAATGATATGTTAGCATATGTAATGATATATTAGCACTAACAGCATAATGTTCCACCAAAACCAGTTCCTTCCTGAGACTATGTAGCAGAGCCACCGTCGCTGCGTGAGACCGTGTGATTGGTTGAAAGAAATGTAAACAAGGTAAGGAAGGTCTGGACAGGTGACGTTCAGATTGTGCTCAGACAGGATCTCAGCTTTGGCATCGGAATAAAAAGTCAACAACACGAAATATCCCCGGATACAAAACCAGTCGTTGTGCGTAGGCAGGAGTCAGAGGTCAGAGGTCAGAGGTCAGAGGTCAGAGCTCGAAGCCCAGCAACCCGCGGGACGCAGGCCTGGTGCCGGCCTCGCCGCTGGCCCGGCTAACAAACACCAGCGGGTTCTGAGTGGACGCCATCTCAAAGCGCAGCTCGTTAGCGCTCCTGTTAGCGCTGGAGAAGGCGGCCTTCCTCTTAGTCCTGGGCTGGGGGGAGGGGGGGGGGAACGCCATGGCGGCTCTGTGTGAAGGCGTGGAGGCGTCTCTGGCAGCGGCGGCCGAGGAGGAGCCCAGCTTGGCCAACGCCACAGGGATCTCCTCCAGAGACTCGGCAGAGTCCGAGTGGTACTCAGCAGGGGGGCCGGCCGCCTGGACGGGGGCCAGGGAGGGGGCCAATGGGGGCAGGGACGCCCTCAGAGGGAATGCTGGGAAAGGTAGTCTCTGAGTCAGGGACACAGTGGACACAGCCCTCAGAGGGAATGCTGGGAAAGGTAGTCTCTGAGCCAGGGACACAGTGGACACAGCCGCGGTCTCTGCTGGACGACAACAACACAGACACAGAAATCAGAGACCAGAGTGTGTGTGTGTGTGTGTGTATATGTGCTTGTTTTACTATATTCGTGGGGTTCAAAAACCAGGAGTCCAGTATACTTGTGGGGTCCTGACAGCTTTGTGGGGCCCAAAATGCTGGACCCCACAAGGTTAAAGGTCTGTTTGAGGGTTAAGACTTGGTTTTAGGATTAGGGTTAGAATTAGGTTATGGTTAGGGTGAGGGTAAGGGTTAAGGTTAGGCATTTAGTGGTGATGGTTAAGGTTAGGGTAAGGGGCTAGGGAATGCATTATGTCAATGACGGGTCCCCACAAAGATAGTGAAACAATCATGTGTGTGTGTGTGTGTGTGTGTGTGTGTATATATATATATATTTATATATATATATATATATATATATATATATTTATATATATATATATTTATATATATATGTGTGTGTGTGTGTACCTGGTGGTGGTGTTGAGTTTGGGCAGTGCTCTCTGCTAACCTCCGCTGGAACTTTACGAATCTTCTTCTTCTTTTTCTGTAAGAAACACAAATCCTCCAATCAGGAGGGAGCGTTCAAGATCAAGATCAAGATCAAGATTAACCACATCGTGGGAAATTTGTCTTGGGCACTCAACCCATGCTGCAGCCATAGTAAAAACAAACAGACACAGACAGCATGTACTGTACAGTACTATACCACAGGCAGTACTATGGTCCTGATGGTGTATAAACACCAACACGGTGTCATGCAATACGCTGGTTAAACATTACTCAAAACTAATACATTAAATTAAATTAAAAAAGAGAGATCACAAATACGATTACATATCTCCATCGTCATGCAGGCCTGTTCTGTCTTTTACTTGGGGCTATCTAGGAGCTTAATAGAGACTGGGATAAATGAGTTTTTGAAAGGGTTACGTCTGTAACCCTCCTACCGGATGGCAGCAGATCATATTCTGCGTGCAGGACGTGAGACGTGTCGCTAACTATTCTATTTGCTTGTCTCAGAGAAGCCTGTTCATAAATCCTCTGCGTGGATAAGAGCTCTTTAACACCAGTCATCTTCCATGCAGTGTGAATCAAACGTAACTGTTTAGTTTTCGACTGCACGGGGAGATTGCCAAACCAAGCTGTGATACCGTACCTGACCGGGCTCTCCAGGACTGCCTGATGAAATATCAACATCATGTTTTTAATCTGCAGCACGGCAAGGCAAGGCAGCTTTATTTGTATAGCACATTTCAGCAACAGGGTAGTCTGGGTAAACCCTGACGAGCTTCCAGCAAATTTGAGATTTGCTCTGCAAGTCAGTCTGGTGAAGAGCCCATTCTAACCCATTTCCAATGTCCCCGAAATCGAGGCACCAATCACAACCGTTGAGGCGGGCTTTACACCAATCACAACCGTTGAGGCGGGCTTTACACCAATCACAACCGTTGAGGCGGGCTTTACACCAATCACAACCGTTGAGGAGGGCTTTACACCAATCACAACCGTTGAGGAGGGCTTTACACCAATCACAACCGTTGAGGCGGGCTCTACACCAATCACAACCGTTGAGGTGGGCTCTACACCAATCACAACCGTTGAGGCGGGCTCTACACCAATCACAACCGTTGAGGTGGGCTCTACACCAATCACAACCGTTGAGGTGGGCTTTACGCGACGACGATAGCGCAGCGACGGCGAGCCGCGAGCAGCTTCTCGTTTACATTCAACATGACGGCTACCGAAGAGCAGCGTCACCCGGATCGTTGCTCTGATTGGTTGAAGGACTATCCAATGGACCCAGAAGCATGGCGTCCGTTGGTGACGCCCCTTTGGAAATGAGCTGTGAATGAAGCTTCCCCAGACCCCAGCTGACAGCTTACAGTGATTTTTACGATTCCGATGCCAAACCGGTACTTTTGAAACGATTCCGATTCCTAAACCAATTCCTAACACACACACACACACACACACACACACACACACATATATATACTGTTTTAACCTGTGGTGTGCTGCTGTTAAGCTGGGACTTGTACCTGGGGATTAAGTGGACGGCATTGTGATCAGAAGATCCTAGAGGGGGTTTAACCGTAGCGATGTACACATTCTTAACATTACCTTAGCATTTGTCAAGACTATTTTTACCTCTGATATTATAATCCACGTATTGATTAAACCCTGGTAAAGCAGGCTCTTCAGGAGTACGCTGTAGTTGCCTGTGAAGACAGCCTGCTATGGCTGTAGCTGTAGCAGCCTTTCCACTGGGCGGGATGTAAACAGAGCATAATATGATGTTGCTGAATTCACGTGGAAGATAAAAGGGTCTTAGGCTTAGCTCAGCGTCGGGGTTACAGACCGACTCTCTTGTTGTGAACTGCGAACACCACTTGTTGTTAACATAAACACAGGTACCGCCACCTTTACTCTCACCGGAGTTATCGGTCCTGTCAGAGCGCACCAGGGGAAGCCGTCCAGAGAGACGAGCGAGTCAGGCACGTCCTCCTGCAGCCAGTCTCAGAGAAGACAAGCAGGCATGATTCACAGTACTCCTGTAAAAATCTGGTGTTGACTTTTAGCTCCTCAACTTTGCTCTTCAGCGAGCGGACGTTGCAGAGAAGCACGGAGGGCAGCGGTGGTCTGTGTGCTCTTCTCCGGAGTCGTACTCCGCCGCGTTTCCCCCTCTTCCGTCCGCTGCAACCTGCCGTTAGACTTCAGGCGAGCAGCTCCCTCAGTAGCAGAGGGCCAGGCGTGTGACTGGGCCGGAGCAGGAGCTGGTCCCGGGTGTAGCTCAGGAGCGCGGTCGGCACAGTACCCCGTCCGCTGGCGTGGAGCGGCATACAAGCCAAACAATTGGGATCACAAGCAGTCCTCTCAGGAAAACCAGTAAAACCAGCATCGTGGTGTGAAAAAACACACGTCCATGTGTGATGTCACAGTCAGAACCAGAAGTAAACAACCTGCAGCTTTCTACCTCTAGACACTAACACCTTTTAAAAGGTGGATGGATGTTACCTGGGTCAGAGTCTGTGTGTGTCTGTGTTACCTGTGTGCGACGGTGTGTGTGTGTGTGTGTGTGTGTGTGTGTCTGTGTGTGTGTGTGTTACCTGTGTGCGACGGTGTGTGTGTGCTGCTGTGTGTAGCTCTGTAGACGTCAGGGGCGGAGCTTCTTCCTCCATGACAGGACTAGACACGGTCCTCACTCTGCCGTTAGCCAGGAATCTGACACACACACACACACACACACACACACACACACACACAGACACACACACACACACACACACACACACACACAGACACACACACACACAGACACACACACACACACACACACACACACACAGACACACACACACACACACACACACACACACACATACACACACACACACACACACACACACTTCACTGAGTTATGGCAGCATTGCAGCTTAATCAGAAAATTGTCTGTTTTTCAGAATAAGACGCAACAACTAGAATATTATGGGATGTAAACGCAGTCACTGAGTCTTCCTGTACAGTTAGCTCTCTCTACAGTCCTTTGTTCCCTGTGTGTCCTCGCCTGTTTAAATAAAGTTTACTCAGTCTCTCCCACAGCTCAGAGGCAGTGTTCAGTTATTAATGGACACACACACACACACACACACACCTCCCTCAGCTCAAACACACTCTTTGTTTTGTGTCCATGGCGACAGTGGTGCAGCCTCATGGTGTGTTTACTGAAACATGTTGGGCCCGGCTCACTCCCCCTCAGCCAATCACAGCAGGGCGTGGGTGGGACTCTGGAGGACTGGCTGAACTGGTCTGTGGGAACTACAGCTGCAAAGACTGAAACGTCAAAGACCATGTGGTCTGGGGTGAAGACCAGTGGCAGGGACGCACTGGACCGGGACTAGTGTCTGAGACTGAGACCAGTCCAAGTTACAATGAGAGGGGACACAACAGGAGGAGTCCAAACTCCCACGAGACCACGGACAAGTCAGTCCTTCCAGAAAAATGCGGTGTTTTTTTGTGATTGTTGCGGGCTAAAATCCTTGATTATGCGGCACGTTTTCTTAAAAAATGCGATGGAATATGCGGGATATTTATGCAATTTTATGCAATGGAATTGCGGGAACTTGCAAAAACTGCAGTTTCATCACGGCTTCATCGCGGCGTTTGCAGCTTTTCAATGATGTTCACGTTGCGTAATTACGTCACTTCATAACGTTCCCATGGCGTGTATATGTGTAACGTTTTTGCAACAACAATGCGGGGATTATGAAATCATGCAAGCCCCGCATATTTTGCACAGAAATCTGCAATTTATGCGGCGACAGTGCAGCATATTTTTAAAAATGCGGTCCCCCGCATAAATATGCAGACTTTGGCTGATTATGCATTGAATTATGAGATCGCATAATCACGTTTCTCTGGAGGGACTGACAAGTCCAGTAGACTCGGTCTGAACACTTATTGAGACCTACCAGAGTCAGACTAGTTCTTACTGAGACCAACCAGAGTCAGACCAGATCTTACTGAGACCAACCAGAGTCAGACCAGTTCTTCCGTTATAACTGGCTATAACCGGCTATAATTGGCTATAACTGGCTATAACCGGCTATAATTGGCTATAATTGGTTATAACCGGCTATAATTGGCTATAACTTGCTATAACCGGCTATAACTGGCTATAACCGGCTATAATTGGCTATAACTGGCTATAACCGGCTATAACCGGCTATAACTGGCTATAACCGGCTATAACCGGCTATAATTGGCTATAACCGGCTATAATTGGCTATAACCGGCTATAATTGGCTATAACTGGCTATAACCGGCTATAATTGGCTATAACCGGCTATAATTGGCTATAACCGGCTATAACCGGCTATAACCGGCTATAATTGGCTATAACCGGCTATAATTGGCTATAACTGGCTATAACCGGCTATAACCGGCTATAATTGGCTATAACCGGCTATAATTGGCTATAACTGGCTATAACCGGCTATAACTGGCTATAACCGGCTATAATTGGCTATAACCGGCTATAACCGGCTATAACCGGCTATAATTGGCTATAACCGGCCATAATTGGCTATAACCGGCTATAACTGGCTATAACCGGCTATAATTGGCTATAACTGGCTATAACCGGCTATAACCGGCTATAACCGGCTATAATTGGCTATAACTGGCTATAATTGGCTATAACTGGCTATAACCGGCTATAACTAGCTATAACCGGCTATAATTGGCTATAACCGGCTATAACCGGCTATAACCGGCTATAACCGGCTATAATTGGCTATAACCGGCTATAACCGGCTATAACCGGCTATAACTGGCTATAACTGGCTATAACCGGCTATAACTGGCTATAACCGGCTATAATTGGCTATAACCGGCTATAACCGGCTATAAACGGCTATAATTGGCTATAACTGGCTATAACCGGCTATAATTGGCTATAACCGGCTATAACCGGCTATAACCGGCTATAACTGGTAAACAAGTTTTTGGTACTTTTTATTTTTATTTGGACATTTTTGGTGCTTTTTTTCAACATTTTTGTTGCCTTTTCTGGCAGATTATGCACATTTTTTTAATGCTTTAAGGCACTTTGTTTTAACGTTTTTGATGCTTTACTCAACGTTTTGCCAATTTTCCGGAAGTTTTGGCGCTTTCTGATATTTTTGGCACTTTTTCAGACAATTTTGAAGCTTTTTTTTCCGGCCTTTTTCCAACTTTTTAGGCGCTTTATTCTACGTATTTGACGCTGGCTGAGGAACGTTTTTGACAAACTTTTTTGGGGCTTTATGAGAAAACTACAGTATATGAGGCATGCAATAATACAGTCAAAATATTTGACTTTTCTCTTAAATGTCCTCGATGCAGTGTTTCCTCTATGTTGATTTGACCTATAGGTCTTGTATCAGTCAATAGGTCTTGTATCAGTCTATAGGTCCTGTATCAGTCTATAGGTCCTGTATCAGTCTATAGGTCCTGTATCAGTCTAGAGGTCCTGTATCAGTCTAGAGGTCCTGTATCAGTCTAGAGGTCCTGTATTAGTCTATAGGTCTAGTATCAGTCTATAGGTCCTGTATTAGTCTATAGGTCCTGTATCAGTCTATAGGTCCTGTATCAGTCTAGAGGTCTTGTATCAGTCTAGAGGTCCTGTATCAGTCTAGAGGTCCTGTATTAGTCTATAGGTCTAGTATCAGTCTATAGGTCCTGTATTAGTCTATAGGTCCTGTATCAGTCTATAGGTCCTGTATCAGTCTAGAGGTCCTGTATCAGTCTATAGGTCTAGTATCAGTCTATAGGTCCTGTATCAGTCTATAGGTCTAGTATCAGTCTATAGGTCCTGTATTAGTCTATAGGTCTAGTATCAGTCTATAGGTCCTGTATCAGTCTATAGGTCCTGTATTAGTCTATAGTCTAGTATCAGTCTATAGGTCCTGTATCAGTCTATAGGTCCTGTATCAGTCTATAAGTCCTGTATTAGTCGATAGGTCCTGTATTAGTCTATAGGTCTAGTATCAGTCTATAGGTCCTGTATCAGTCTATAGGTCCTGTATCAGTCTATAGGTCCTGTATCAGTCTATAGGTCCTGTATTAGTCTATAGGTCCTGTATCAGTCTATAGGTCCTGTATTAGTCTATAGGTCTAGTATCAGTCTATAGGTCCTGTATCAGTCTATAGGTCTTGTATCAGTCTATAGGTCCTGTATTAGTCTATAGGTCCAGTATCAGTCTATAGGTCCAGTATCAGTCTATAGGTCCTGTATCAGTCTATAGGTCCTGTATCAGTCTATAGGTCTTGTATCAGTCTATAGGTCTTGTATCAGTCTATAGGTCCTGTATCAGTCTATAGGTCCTGTATCAGTCTATAGGTCCTGTATCAGTCTATAGGTCTAGTATCAGTCTATAGGTCCTGTATCAGTCTATACGTCTTGTATCAGTCTATAGGTCCTGTATCAGTCTATAGGTCCTGTATCAGTCTATAGGTCTTGTATCAGTCTATAGGTCCTGTATCAGTCTATAGGTCCTGTATCAGTCTATAGGTCCTGTATTAGTCTATAGGTCCTGTATCAGTCTATAGGTCCTGTATCAGTCTATAGGTCTTGTATCAGTCTATAGGTCTTGTATCAGTCTATAGGTCCTGTATCAGTCTATAGGTCTTGTATCAGTCTATAGGTCCTGTATCAGTCTATAGGTCTTGTATCAGTCTATAGGTCCTGTATCAGTCTATAGGTCCTGTATCAGTCTATAGGTCCTGTATTAGTCTATAGGTCCTGTATTAGTCTATAGGTCCTGTATCAGTCTATAGGTCCTGTATCGGTCTATAGGTCATGTATCAGGTCCTGTATCAGTCTATAGGTCCTGTATTAGTCTATAGGTCCTGTATCAGTCTATAGGTCTTGTATCAGTCTATAGGTCCTGTATCAGTCTATAGGTCCTGTATCAGTCTATAGGTCTTGTATCAGTCTATAGGTCCTGTATCAGGTCCTGTATCAGTCTATAGGTCCTGTATTAGTCTATAGGTCCTGTATCAGTCTATAGGTCTTGTATCAGTCTATAGGTCCTGTATCAGTCTATAGGTCCTGTATCAGTCTATAGGTCTTGTATCAGTCTATAGGTCCTGTATCAGTCTATAGGTCCTGTATCAGTCTATAGGTCCTGTATCAGTCTATAGGTCCTGTATTAGTCTATAGGTCCTGTATCAGTCTATAGGTCTTGTATCAGTCTATAGGTCCTGTATCAGTCTATAGGTCCTGTATCAGTCTATAGGTCTTGTATCAGTCTATAGGTCCTGTATCAGTCTATAGGTCTTGTATCAGTCTATAGGTCCTGTATCAGGTCCTGTATCAGTCTATAGGTCCTGTATTAGTCTATAGGTCCTGTATCAGTCTATAGGTCTTGTATCAGTCTATAGGTCCTGTATCAGTCTATAGGTCTTGTATCAGTCTATAGGTCCTGTATCAGTCTATAGGTCCTGTATCAGTCTATAGGTCCTGTATTAGTCTATAGGTCCTGTATCAGTCTATAGGTCCTGTATCAGTCTATAGGTCTTGTATCAGTCTATAGGTCCTGTATCAGGTCCTGTATCAGTCTATAGGTCCTGTATCAGTCTATAGGTCTTGTATCAGTCTATAGGTCCTGTATTAGTCTATAGGTCCTGTATTAGTCTATAGGTCCTGTATTAGTCTATAGGTCTTGTATCAGTCTATAGGTCCTGTATCAGTCTATAGGTCTTGTATCAGTCTATAGGTCCTGTATCAGTCTATAGGTCCTGTATCAGTCTATAGGTCCTGTATCAGTCTATAGGTCTTGTATCAGTCTATAGGTCCTGTATCAGTCTATAGGTCCTGTATCAGTCTATAGGTCCTGTATCAGTCTATAGGTCCTGTATCAGTCTATAGGTCCTGTATTAGTCTATACGTCCTGTATCAGGTCCTGTATCAGTCTATAGGTCCTGTATTAGTCTATAGGTCCTGTATCAGTCTATAGGTCTTGTATCAGTCTATAGGTCCTGTATTAGTCTATAGGTCCTGTATTAGTCTATAGGTCTTGTATCAGTCTATAGGTCCTGTATTAGTCTATAGGTCCTGTATTAGTCTATAGGTCCTGTATTAGTCTATAGGTCCTGTATCAGTCTATAGGTCCTGTATCAGTCTATAGGTCCTGTATCAGTCTATAGGTCTTGTATCAGTCTATAGCTATTGTATCAGTCTATAGGTCCTGTATCAGGTCCTGTATCAGTCTATAGGTCCTGTATTAGTCTATATGTCCTGTATCAGTCTATAGGTCTTGTATCAGTCTATAGGTCCTGTATTAGTCTATAGGTCCTGTATTAGTCTATAGGTCTTGTATCAGTCTATAGGTCCTGTATCAGTCTATAGGTCCTGTATCAGTCTATAGGTCCTGTATCAGTCTATAGGTCTTGTATCAGTCTATAGGTCCTGTATCAGTCTATAGGTCCTGTATCAGTCTATACGTCCTGTATCAGTCTATAGGTCCTGTATCAGTCTATAGGTCTTGTATCAGTCTATAGGTCCTGTATCAGGTCCTGTATCAGTCTAAAGGTCCTGTATCAGTCTAAAGGTCCTGTATCAGTCTATAGGTCCTGTATCAGTCTATACGTCCTGTATCAGTCTATAGGTCCTGTATCAGTCTATAGGTCCTGTATTAGTCTATAGGTCCTGTATCAGTCTATAGGTCTTGTATCAGTCTATAGGTCCTGTATTAGTCTATAGGTCCTGTATTAGTCTATAGGTCTTGTATCAGTCTATAGGTCCTGTATTAGTCTACAGGTCCTGTATTAGTCTATAGGTCCTGTATTAGTCTATAGGTCCTGTATCAGTCTATAGGTCCTGTATCAGTCTATAGGTATTGTATCAGTCTATAGGTATTGTATCAGTCTATAGGTCCTGTATCAGGTCCTGTATCAGTCTATAGGTCCTGTATTAGTCTATAGGTCCTGTATCAGTCTATAGGTCTTGTATCAGTCTATAGGTCCTGTATTAGTCTATAGGTCCTGTATTAGTCTATACGTCTTGTATCAGTCTATAGGTCCTGTATTAGTCTATAGGTCCTGTATTAGTCTATAGGTCCTGTATCAGTCTATAGGTCCTGTATCAGTCTATAGGTCCTGTATCAGTCTATAGGTATTGTATCAGTCTATAGGTATTGTATCAGTCTATAGGTCCTGTATCAGGTCCTGTATCAGTCTATAGGTCCTGTATTAGTCTATAGGTCCTGTATCAGTCTATAGGTCTTGTATCAGTCTATAGGTCCTGTATTAGTCTATAGGTCCTGTATTAGTCTATAGGTCTTGTATCAGTCTATAGGTCCTGTATTAGTCTACAGGTCCTGTATTAGTCTATAGGTCCTGTATTAGTCTATAGGTCCTGTATCAGTCTATAGGTCCTGTATCAGTCTATAGGTATTGAATCAGTCTATAGGTATTGTATCAGTCTATAGGTCCTGTATCAGGTCCTGTATCAGTCTATAGGTCCTGTATTAGTCTATAGGTCCTGTATCAGTCTATAGGTCTTGTATTAGTCTATAGGTCCTGTATCAGTCTATAGGTCCTGTATTAGTCTATAGGTCCTGTATTAGTCTATAGGTCCTGTATTAGTCTATAGGTCCTGTATCAGTCTATAGGTCCTGTATTAGTCTATAGGTCCTGTATTAGTCTATAGGTCTTGTATCAGTCTATAGGTCCTGTATTAGTCTATAGGTCCTGTATTAGTCTATACGTCTTGTATCAGTCTATAGGTCCTGTATTAGTCTATAGGTCCTGTATTAGTCTATAGGTCCTGTATCAGTCTATAGGTCTTGTATCAGTCTATAGGTCCTGTATCAGTCTATAGGTCCTGTATTAGTCTATACGTCCTGTATCAGTCTATAGGTCTTGTATCAGTCTATAGGTCCTGTATCAGGTCCTGTATCAGTCTATAGGTCCTGTATTAGTCTATAGGTCCTGTATCAGTCTATAGGTCTTGTATCAGTCTATAGGTCCTGTATTAGTCTATAGGTCCTGTATTAGTCTATAGGTCTTGTATCAGTCTATAGGTCCTGTATTAGTCTATAGGTCCTGTATTAGTCTATAGGTCCTGTATTAGTCTATAGGTCCTGTATCAGTCTATAGGTCCTGTATCAGTCTATAGGTCTTGTATCAGTCTATAGGTCTTGTATCAGTCTATAGGTATTGTATCAGTCTATAGGTCTTGTATCAGTCTATAGGTCCTGTATTAGTCTATAGGTCCTGTATTAGTCTATAGGTCTTGTATTAGTCTATAGGTCCTGTATTAGTCTATAGGTCCTGTATTAGTCTATAGGTCCTGTATTAGTCTATAGGTCCTGTATTAGTCTATAGGTCCTGTATTAGTCTATAGGTCCTGTATTAGTCTATAGGTCTTGTATCAGTCTATAGGTCTTGTATCAGTCTATAGGTCTTGTATCAGTCTATAGGTCTTGCAAATTTAAATGAAGTTAACTGGTGATTTTCGTTGTTTGTATTCTTCACCTGCGAGCTAAATTGCACGTGGCTGTTGATTCGATATAATAG